>NW_016912256.1:0-262 GCF_001483705.2 Eufriesea mexicana
ACGGATGGATGAATGTATCGAAGGGTGGACGTACGAATGGATGCATTTATGGAAGTATGGGTGCCGGATGTATGGTTGAGTATATGCATGGATGGATGGATGTATGATTGGATGGATTTATGGATGGGTGGATGGGTGGATTTAAGAATGGATGTATGCATGTATGTATGTTGGATGCATTTACGGATGTATCTATGGATGTATGTATGGATGAGTGTATGGGTTTATGCATGGATGTATGGATGTATGTATGGACGTATGT
>NW_016912256.1:345-685 GCF_001483705.2 Eufriesea mexicana
GAATGGATGGATGAATTTGTGGATGTATGGATGTATGAATCTATGGATGTATGGATGGATGGAGGTATGGGTGGATGGATTTGTGGATGTATGGATGTATGAATGTATGGATGTATGGATGGATGGATGTATGGAGGTATGGATGTATGGATGGATGCATGAATGGATGTATGTATGTATGGATGTATGGATTTAAGAATTTATGGATGTATGCATGTATGGATGTATGGATGTATGGATATGTGGACGTTTGAATGCACGATTTTATGGATCTACCGGTGTATGGATGTATGGATGGATGTATGGATGTATTGATGTATGTACGTATGTATGTATGTAT
>NW_016912257.1:0-273 GCF_001483705.2 Eufriesea mexicana
CTATAGAATCAGGCTGCTAAATTTAATTTAATTGACATTTTCGGCTACTATCGTGGCGAGTTATCTATCTTGTATAAATAAGGAGGAAAGATACTATTGGCGTGATATAGCCATTGCAATGCTATATAATCTGCCTCGAAAACTCAATTTTATTGACATTATCGACTAATATCGTGGTGAGGTAACTTTCGTGCATAAATAAGTAGGAAAGATTCTTTTGGCCAGGTATAGCCATTGCAATTCCATAGTATCTGGATGGAAAATTCAATTTGA
>NW_016912257.1:432-1139 GCF_001483705.2 Eufriesea mexicana
AGGCAACTTTCGTGCATAAATAAGCAGGAAAGATCCTTTTGGCCAGGTATAGCCATTGCAATTCCATAGTATCTGGATGGAAAATACAATTTGACTGTCATTTTCGACTAATATCGTGGTGAGGCAACTTTCGTGCATAAATAAGCAGGAAAGATCCTTTTGGCCAGGTATAGCCATTGCAATTCCATAGTATCTGGATGGAAAATACAATTTGACTGTCATTTTCGACTAATATCGTAGTGAGCTAACGTCCTTGCATAAATAAGGAGGAAAGATTCTATTGGCCAGCTATGGCCATTGCAACTCTGTAGCATCTGGATGGAAAATTCAATTTTATTTACATTTTCGACTAATATCGTAGTGAGCTAACGTCCTTGCATAAATAAGGAGGAAAGATGCTATTGGCTCGCTATAGCCATCGCGGTGCTATAGAATCAGGCAGCTAAATTCAATTTTATTGACATTTTCGGCTACTATCGTTGTGAGTTAACTTTCTTGTATAAATAAGGAGGAAAGAAACTATTGGCATGATATAGCCATTGCAATGCTATAGAATCTGCCTCGAAAACTCAATTTTATTGACATTATCGACTAATATCTTGGTGAGGCAACTTTCGTGCATAAATAAGTAGGAAAGATTCTTGTGGCCAGGTATAGCCATTGCAATTCCATAGTATCTGGATGGAAAATTCAATTTGATTGTCATT
>NW_016912258.1:0-518 GCF_001483705.2 Eufriesea mexicana
CTGACATGACCTGACATGACATGACCTGACCTGACCTGACCTGATCTTACCTGACCTGACCTGCGCTCTCCTGACATGACCTGACCAGAGCTGACATGAAATGACTTTACCTGACCGGACCTGACCTGACCTGACCTGTCCCGACCTGACCTGACATGGCCTGACCTGATCTGACGTGACATGACCTGATCTGAAGTGGACTGACCTGAACTGACCTGACCTGACCTGACCTGACTGATCTGACCTGGCCTGACCTTACCAGACCTGACCTGACCTGACATAACTAGACCTGAACTGAACTGAACTGACCTGAAATGAGCTTACCCGACTGATCTGACATGACCTGACCCTACCTGACCTGACCTGAGCTCTCCTGACATGACCTGACCAGACCTGACCTGAGCTGACTTTACCTGACCTGACCTGACCTGACCTGACCTGATCTGACATGACATGACCTGATCTGACATGACATGACCTGATCTGAAGAGAACTGACCTGAACTGACCTGAACTGCC
>NW_016912258.1:585-1155 GCF_001483705.2 Eufriesea mexicana
TGAACTGAACTGAACTGACCCGACATGACCTGACCTGAAATGACCTACCCGAATGATGTGACCTGACCTGACCTGATCTGACCTGACCTGACTTATATTATCTGACCTGACCTGACCTGTCTTGACCTGAGCTGACCTGGCCTCGCATGGCCGGGCCTGTCCTGACCTGAGCTGACCTGACCTGCGCTGACCTGACCTGAGCTGACCTTACCCGAACTGACCTGACCAGACCTGACCTGACCTGACTTATATTATCTGACCTGACCTGACTTATATTATCTGACCTGACCTGACTTATATTATCTGACCTGACCTGACTTATATTATCTGACCTGACCTGACTTATATTATCTGACCTGACCTGACTTATATTATCTGACCTGACCTGACTTATATTATCTGACCTGACCTGACTTATATTATCTGACCTGACCTGACATAACTAGACCTGAACTGAACTGAACTGACCTGAAATGAGCTTACCCGACTGATCTGCCCTGACCTGAACTGATCTGACCTTACCTGACATGACATGACCTGACCTGACCAGACCTGACCTGACCTGAGCTC
>NW_016912259.1:0-12686 GCF_001483705.2 Eufriesea mexicana
GTTTGGCGAGGTTAGGATAGGGTAGACACGTACCTGTGCAATGAACTGCTGCACTCCGAGTCCTGCTCTCTCCCACGTTCTAATATTTTCTGCTTCTCTCTGGGGTGGCCAGTAATAGTGGTCACAGCACGTTAGGTTGCCTTATGTTACGTTTCGTTAGGGTAGGTTTCGAAGGCTTGGCTTTGACTTTGTGACTTTTGTGCTATACGCTGCTATTCGGTGGATTCTTGCCCTCTAGGTTGCTCTACTATGTTCTGCTTGCCTCTGGCGATGCCAGCAGCTGTGGTCGCAGCTTTATATTCAGTTATGCTACCTTTGGTTATGGTAAGTTAGGCCAGCTTAGGTTTGGATGTCTTCGACTTCTGCAACATGCACCGCTATTCGAAGTGTTTCTGCGCTCTACATTGCACTAGTATACTCTGCTCGATTCTGCGGTGGCGAGCAATAGTGGTCGCGTCACGTTAGGTTTAGGTAGGTTGCGTTCGGCTGAGTTAGGTGAGATTAAGTATTGCTAGGATAGCATTCACTTTGTGCTATACACTGTTACACGGTGTATTCCTCTGTTCCACTGTGATCTACTACATTCTGCTTGACCACGGAGAGGCCAGGAGCAGCGGCCGCTGTGCGCTATGCTGGGATTTGCTGCCATAGGTTAGGTCAGTTTAGGCCAGATTTTGCTTCGATGTCTACGGCTTTTGAGCTGCTCACTGCAATGCGGTATATTTCTGCGTTCTATCTGCTCTAGTGCATTCTGCTTGTCTCTCTGGAGATCAGTAATAGTGGTCTCGACATGCTTGTTTGAGTCAGGTTGGGTTAGGTTCCGTTAGGTTAGGTTAGGACAGGCTACTTAAACTCTTGTGCTATGCACTGCTATTCGGTGGGTGTCTGCGCTCCAACCTGCTCTAATTGTCGCTGCTTGGCTCTGGGGAGGCCAGCAGAGTTGGTTTCGTCACGTCATGTTTAGTTACACTACGTTTGGACAGGTTAGGTAAGGTCAGGTTAGGTCATGTCATTTTTAACTTTTGTGCTATACACAGCAATGCGGTGGATTTCTGCGCTGTGTTGCGCTCTAGTATGTTCTACTTGTCTCTGGGGCGGCCTTTAGTAGTTGTCTCGGCTCGTTAGTTTGAGTTGCGTTACGCTTCGTTCGGTTAGGTTAGGAAGGTTTCGATGGTGTTTCTTCGACATTTGTGCTATGCACATCTGTTCCGAGTTTCTCCGCGCTCTGCATTGCTCTACTATACTCCGCCAGACTCTGGGGTTTCGAGCAATAGCGACCGTGACACGCTAGGTTGTGTTATGTTATGATTGGTAAGTTCAGGTTAGGCTATATTTGGTTATAGTAGCATGGACTATCGTGCTATACACTGTTATTCGGTGTATTTCTGTGATCTACTGTGCTCTAGTACCTTCTGCTAGTCTCGGTGGAGGACAGAAATCGTGGTCTCGTCATGTTAGATTGAGCTGGGAAACGTTTGAGTATGTCACGTTTGTCTAGGTTAGGATAGGCTACTTCGACTCTTGTGACTTACACTGATATTCGGTGGATTTCCGCCCTCTAGTGCGCTCTGCTACATTCCGCTTGTCTCTGTCGAGGCCAGCAATAGCGGTCTCGTCGTGTGAGGTTGAGTTAGGCTACGTTCGGGTGTGTTACGTTTGGCTAGGTTACGAAAGGCTACTTTGACTTCTGTGCTATACACTGCAATTCGGTGTATTTCTGCGCCCCAATGTGCTCTGGTGTACTGTGCTTGCCTCTGCGTATGCCAGCAATAGTGGTCGTGGCACGTTACGTTGAGTTACGTTACGTTTAGTTAAGGTAGGTTATGGGACGTTTGCTTAGGAAAGCTTTGACTTTACATGCTGTAGGCTGTTATTCGTCGTATATCTGTGATCTACCGTGCTCTAATGCAATCTGCTAGGCTATGGGGAGGGCAGAAGCTGTGGCCGCAGCACGTTATGTTTGGTTACACTTCGTTTGGTTAGATTAGGTTAGGAGAGGCTTAGTCAGGTTATCTCCGACTTTTTTGCTATTCACTACATTGCGGTTTATTTCTGCGCATAGCTGCCCCGAGTACATTCGGCTTGTCTCTGTGGAGGGCAGCAGTGGTGGTCCCGTCCTGTTAGGTTGAGAAGGGTTACGTTCGGTTGCGTTAAGTTTTGGCTATTTTGGGGTAGTCTACTATGACCTTTATCCTATACACTGCTTTTCGGTAGAATTCTGTTCTCTAATGTGCTCTAATATGCTCTGCTCTGCTCTATGAAGGCCATCAATAGCGATCGCTGCACGTTACATTGCGTTATGCAACGTTAGGTTAGGTTAGGTTATGCCGGGTTAGGTTAGTATATCCTCGACTTTTGCGCTATGCACTGCTATTCGGTGGATTCCTGCGCTCTACATTGCTCTACTATACTCTGCACGACTCTCGGGAGGCAAGCAATAGTGGTCGTGGCACGATATTTTGAGTTAGGTTATGATTGGCTATGTTATTTTGGACTATGTTTGTTTAGGACAGATTCGACTCTCGTGCCATACACTGTCACTGGGTGGATATTTGTTATCTTCTGTCCTCTACCACATTCTGTTTGGCCCAGTGGACGCCAGGAACAGTGGTGGCGGGTCGTTATGTTGGGCTATGCTACGTTTGGTTTGGTTGGGTTAGGACAGGTTATGCAAGCATATACACGGCTTTTGTGCTATTCACTGCAATGCGGCCAATTTTTGCTCACCACTCTGCTAAAGTACATTCTGCTTATCTCTGTGGAGACCTGCAATGGTGGCCTCGCCATGTTAGGCTCAGTTATGTTACGAATGGATATGTCACGTTTGTATAAGTTAGAATATGCTACTATGATTTTTGTGCGTTACAGTGCAATGTCGTGTGTTTCTGTGATCTACCGTCCACTGCTACAGTCAGCTTGTCCGTCTGGAGGCCAGGAGCAGTGGTCGCCGCACGTCATATTGAGATATGCTACGTTCGCTTTGGTTATGTTAGGGTATCTTCGACTTTAGTGCTGTTCACTGCTATTCGGTGCGTTTTTGAGCTCTAATGCGCTCCAGTGTGCTCCGCTTGGTTCTGGGAGGCCAGCAGTATTGGACTCGTCATGTTATATTTCGCTACACTACGTTCAGGCAGGTCAGGTTAGACCAAGTTACGGCAGGATATGTTTCACTTTTGCGCTGAACACTGCAATGCGGTGGATTTATGCGCTCCGCTCTGCTCCAGCATTCTCTGCTTGCCTCTGTGGAGGCCAGCAATAGTGGTCTCGGCACGTTATGTTAAGCTATGCTGCGTTCGGTTATGTTACGTTTGGATGGTTAGGGTACGATATCCTAGGCTTCTGTACTATACGCGGCTACCCGCGGATTTCTGCGCTCTGCTGTGCTCTAGTGTATTCTGCTTGGCTCTTGGGAGGGCAGAGATAATAGTCTCGGAACGTCAGGTTGAGCTATGCTACGTTCAATTTTGTTACGTGTGGTGAGGTTAGGATGGGATATTTTAGACTTTGATGCTATGCACTGCTATTCGGATGATGTCCGTGCTCGACGTACCTCAACTATACTCCGCGAGACTATGGGGAGGCGAGGAATGGAGGTCGCATCACGTTAGGTTGAGTCAGGTATGTTTGCTTAGGCTATGCTAGGTGAGGTTCGGATAGGGTAGTTAGACATCTGCGCTATACACTGCCATCCACCGATTTCTGCGCTCTACTGCGCTCTAATATTTTCTGCTTTTCTCTGTGGAGGCCAGAGATAGTGGTCTGGTCATGATAGGTTGGATTATGATTCGTTTGGGTTTGCTACATTTGGCAGGGCTAGGATAAGCTGCTCTGACCTCTGCACCATTCGCTGGCTTGCAGTAGATATCTGCGCTCTAATGTGCTCTAATGTGCTCTGCCTGGCTCTGGGAATGCTAACAATATTGGTTTCGTCAAGCCGTGTTCAGATACAGTATGTTTGGGTAGATAAGGTATGGTCCGGTTTTGTAAGGATATATTTGACTTCTGCGCTATACACTGCAATGCGGTAGATTACTGCGCTCTGCTGTGCTCTGGTATATTCCACTTGGATCTGGAGAGGCCAAAAATAGTGGTCTCGGCACGCCATTGTAAGTTAGGATAGGTTCGGTTACGTTACGGATCTCTAGGTCTGGAGAAGATAGCTATGCCTTTAGTGCTGTAGTCTGCTATTAGGTGGACTCCTGCGCCCTACAGTACTCTTGTGTTCCCATCTTCTGCCTGGAAAGGCCAGCGATTGTGGTCACGGCACGTAATAATGAGTCTGGTTACGCTCGGTTACGTTGGGTCGGGCTAAGTTTAGACAGAATAGCTTCAACTTTTGTCCTATACACTGCTATTCCGTGAGCGTGTACGATCCACATACCTCTACTATACCCTGCACGACTCTGTGGATGTCAGTAATGGTGGTCTCGTCCCGTTAGGTTGCGTTAGGTAACGTTTGGCTGCGTTATGTTAATTTAGGTCCGGCTTGGGTAGACTTGCCTTTCGTGTTATACGCTGCTATTCGATGGATTTCTACAGTCAGCTGTGCTGTAGTATGTTCTGCTTCGCTTTGGGGAAGACAGTAATTGCGGTCTCGACTACATAGATTGGCATATGGTACGTTTGGATAGGTTATGTTAGCTCTGGTTAGGTTTGTATAACTTCGACTTTTCTGCTAGACCGTGCGATTCTATGGATTTAGGGGCTGCAATCTACCCTAATATGCCCTGCTTGGCGATGGGGGCCGGAAACTTTGAACTCGGCACGTTAGGCTTTGTTAGTCTACGTTCGGTAATGATAGATTAGGACAGGTTGGTTCAGGGTTTCTTTGACTTTTGCGCTATACACTGCTATTCGGCGGACTTATGCGCTCTACTGTGAAGTAGTATATTTTGCTTGGCTATGGGGTGACCAGCAGTAGTGCTCTCGGCTCGTTAGTTTGTGTTCGATTGCATTTGGTTAGGATAGTTTATGTTAGGTTTGGCTGGGGTAGCTTTGACTTTTGTTCTACACACTCCTCTTCCATGGACTTGTGCGCTATAATTTGCCGTCTCACGCTCTGCTTATCTCCGGGGACGCCAGGAATGATGGTCGCGGCACGTTAGGTGGAGCTATGCTGCATGCGGTTAGGTAAGGTGTGGCTAGGTTTGGTTAGGGTATATTTGACTTTTGTGATATACACTGCTGTTCGGTAGATATCAGCGCTCTACATTGCTCTGCCATCCTGTGCTTAGCTTTCGTGAGGCTAGCAATAGCGGTGGTGGCATGTAAGGTTTGGTCACGTTACGTCAGCTGATGTTACGTTTGGATATGTTTGGATAGGATACCATTGACTTCAGTGCAATGCACTGCTATTCGGTGGATTTCTGCGCTTTACTGTGCTCTAATATGCTCCGCTTTCCCTTGGGGAGGACAGCAACTGTGGTATCTGCACGTCACGTTGTGTTAATATACGTTTAGTTATGTTACAATTGGATACGTCAGGCGTGGATAGCTCTAACTTTAGTCGTACACAGTTTTACTTGGGGGATTTCTGCGCTCTACTGCTTACTAATATTCCCTGCTTTGCTCTGGGGAGGCCAGAAATAGTGGCTGCGTCGCGTTAAGTTAATTTATGTTACTCTCGGTTAGGTTAGGTTTGTTTGGGTTAGTCTCGGATATCATTGATTTTTCTTTTTTTCACTGCCACTGTATGGACTTCTGCGCTTTGCTCTCCTCTAATATGGCCTGCTTTCCTCTGGACAGGTCAGCAGTAGTTGTCTAGGCACATTAGGTTGCGGTTCTTGGCTCTCGTGAGGCCAGCGGAAGCGGTCGTGGCACTCCACGCTGTGTTACGTTACGTCTGGTTATGTCTCGGTTGGTCAGGTTAGGGGAGGAAAAATTCGATTTTTGTGTTATACAGTGCTGTACGGTGGATATGTTCGCCCTACGGTGCGCTAGTATGCTCTGCTTGGCTCTGGCGACGACGGCAATAGTAGCTTCTGCACGTTAGGTTAAGCTTGGTTACGATTGGTTAGGTTAGGATAGGGTACACCCTCGTCTTCCTCGCCGCATACTGCTTCCGGTGGAATTCGCCGCTCTAGTGTCCACTAATTTGCCTTGCTTGGCTTTGAGGAGAACAGAAATAATGATTTCGGCACGTTACACTTAGATAGGTTACGTTGGGCTACGTTACGATTGGTTAAGTTAGGATATGGTAGTTTCAACTCTTGTGCAATGCATACTATTCGTTGGATTTCTGCGCTGTACTGTGCTCTATCATATTCTGCTTGCCTCTGGGGACGCCAGCAGTAGTGTTCGCGGTACGTTTGTTTCGGTTATGTTACGCTTCGCTAGGTTAGGTTAGGTTAGGTTTGGTCAGCATGTCTCTGACTTTTGCGCTATACACTGCAATGCGGTCGATTTCGACGCTCTGATGTGCTCTAATATGCTCCACGTGGCTCTGGGGAGACCCGCAATAGTGGTCTCGGAACGTTAGGTTCAGTTACTCTACACTTGGTAATGCTGGATTAGTCTGGATTAGGTTAGGATACCTTTGACTTTTCTGCTGTGCATTGCCACTCTGTGGATTTCAGCTCTCTACTTTCCTCTAATATGATCAGCTTGGCTCTAGGGAGGCCAGCGATGGCGGTCGCGGCACGTCAAGTTGGCTATGCTACGTTTGGTTAGGATACGTTGCCTTTGTTATGCTTTGCTAGGTACGGATTTCGTGATCTAATACACTTTGCTCAACGCTCGGACTACCAGCAATAGCGGTCGCCGCAGTTTAAGTTCAGTCTGTCTACATTTGGTTAGTCTGGGTTAGGTAAGGTTAGTTTAGGATAACTCCGACTATTGTGCTATACACTGCACTTTGGCAATTTCCTGCACTCTACAGTGGTCTAGTATGTGCTGCTTGTCTCATTGGAGGCCAGCAATAGTGGTCCAGGAACGCTGTGTTGTGTTAGGTTACGTTTGGCTTTATTATGTTTGGACAGGTTAGGGTAAGATAAAGTTCACTTTTTCGCTATACACTGCTATCCGGAGGACTTATATGCTCTACGTCGTTCTACTACGCTCTGCTCGGCTCTGGGCGAACAGTTATAGTAGTCCCACCAGATAAGGCTGCGTTAGGCTACGTTCAATTATGATACGTTTGGAGAGGTTAGGACAGGATAGCATCTACTTTTGTGCTATACACTGCTGTCCGGTGGATTTCTCCGCTTTACTTTGCTGTACTATACTCTGCTCGACTATGACGAGGCCAGTAATAGTGATCTCGGCAGTTTAGGTTGAATTAGGCTACGTTTGGTTAGGATATGTTTCTCGGTTATGTTTGGATGGCCTTGCCCCGCGTGGTGTTGACTGTTGTTCGGTGGGTTTATGCGTTACACTGTCATCTAGCATATTCCGCTTGCAGCTGTGGTGGCAGGCAATAATGGCATCGGCACGTTAGGTTGAGTTAAACTGCGTTAGGTTGTGTTACGTTTGGCTACGTTAGGATGGAGTAGCTCCGACTATTGTGCTATGCACTGCGATTCTATGGATTCCTGCGCACTACTTTCCTCTAATATGTTCAGCTTGTCCGTAGGGAGGCCAGCAATAGTGGCCTCGGCAGGCTGGGTTGTGTTATGTTACGCTTGGCCTGGCTAAGTTAGGAAAGGTTTGCTCAGGACAGGTTCGACTTTTCAGATATACACTGCTATTCGGTTGATATATGCCTTCTGCATTGTACCACTATCAGCTGTACGTCTCTGGGGTGGCCAGCAATAGCGGTCGTGGTGCGTTTGGTTGAGCTATGTTGCGTTTGGCTATATTGCGCTCGGCCATGTTAGGTTAGGTTAAGTTTGGTTCGGATGGCATCGACTTTTGCGCTATACACTGCTATTCGGTGGATTTCTTCGCTCCACTGTGCTGTAATAAGCTCTGCCTGGCGCTCGGGAGGACAGCAATGGTGGTCTCGGCACGTTAGGTTTAGTTAGGCTGCGCTTGGTTAGATTACGTTTGGTTAGGTTGGGATAGGATAGCTTTGGCTTTTGTGCTGTACACTGATATTCTGTGGATTTCTGCGCTCTACTGTGTTCCAGTATGCTCTGCATGGCTCTGGCGTGGACAGCAATAGAGGTCTCGGCAAGCTAGTTTGAAGTTACGTTGCTTCTGGTTATGTTACGCTCGGTTTGGTTAAGACAGGACAGCTTAGGCTTTTCTGCTATTCACTGCACTTCGGTGGACTTTTGCGATCTACACTGATCTAGGATGCTCTGCTTATCTCTGGGGTTGCCGAAAATGGTGGTCTCGGCACGTTAGGGAGAGTTAGGCTACGCTTGGTTACGTCATGTTTGTTGTGGTTAGGCTTGGATAGCTTTGGCTTTCTTGTTATAAACTGTTATTCAGTCCAATTCTGCGCTCCACTGTGCTCTAATATACTCCTCTTGAATTAGGGGAGGCCAGCAGTAGTGCTCGCGGCACGTTGCTCTGTGTTATGTTACGATTGTCTATGTTACGGTTTGTTCGGTTGCGAAGGGATGGCTTCAACGTTTGTGATATACACTGCTATTCGGTGGATTTCGGCGCTCTACTGTGCTCTAGTATGTCCTGCTTGGCTCTGGGAAGGGCAGTAATAGCGGTCTCGTCACGTTAGTTTTAGTTATGCTATTTTTGGATATGTCACGTTGGTTTGGTTTGTGTTTTGGTGGCCTTGACCTTTCCAATGTACACTGCGGTTCTGTGTATTTCTGCGTTCTACTCTTCACTATTGTCTTCTGCTTGGCTCCGGGGATGCCAGTGATTATCGATGCGGCACGATAGGTTAGGTTGTGCTACGTTCGGCTATGTTACGATTGGATAGGTTAGGAGAGGATAGCTTCGACCTTGGTGCAATAGTCCTCTATAAGGTGGATCTCTGCGGCCTACTGTGCTCTGATATCTTCAGCTTGGCTCTGGGAAGTCCGGCAACGGTTGTCTCGGTACGTTACGTAGAATCAGGTTGCGTTCGGTTAGGTTAGTTAGACTACGTTTGATAAGGGCGGCTATAACTTTCGTTCGTTACACTGATATATGATTTATTTCTGCGCTCTACTGCGCTGTAGTATACCCTGCTTGGCTCTGGGAAGGGCAGCAATAGCGGTCTCGGCACGTTAGGTTGAGTTAGGCTATGCTTGGATATGTTCCGTTGGCTTGGGTTTGGTATTGGGTAGCTTCGACTTTTCTGGTATACACTGCGATTCTATGGATTTCTGCGTTACACTCTTCACTACTGCGTTCCGTTTGTCTCTGGGGAGGACAGCAATAGTGGTCGCGGCACATTAGGTTGAATTATGTAAAGATTGGTTAGGTTAGCAGAGGGTAGCTTTGACTTCAGTGCTACCATCTGCCGTTAGGCGGATTTCTGTGCCCCACGTTGCTCTAACATTTTCAGCTTCGCTCTGTGAAGGCCAGCAATAGTGGTTTCGTCAAGCTATGTTGAGTCTGGTTACGTGCGGCAAGGATGCGTTAGACTAGGTAAGGTTAGGATAGATTCAACCTTTGTGCTTTACACTGCAATTGTGCGATCTTCTGGGACCTACTGTGCTCTAGTATGACATGTTTGTCTCCGAGAGGGCAGCAATTGCGGTCTTGGCACGATTGGACGGGTAAGGCTACGTTTGGTTATGCTTTGTTGGTTTGGGTTAGGCTTGAGATGCTTTCACTTTTCTGACATGCACTGCGATTCTATGGATTTCTACGCTCTACTCTCCACTAATGTCTACTGCTTGGCTTTAGGGATGACAGCAAAAGCGGTCGCGGCACGTTAGGATGATTTATGTCACTTTGTGTTATGTTACGATTGGTTAGGTTAGCAGAGGGTGGCTTTGACTTTAGTGCTACAGTCTGCTATCTGATGGATACCTGCGCCATACTGTGCTCTAATGTTTTCAGCTTGTCCCTGTGAAGGCCGCCAACAGTGTCCTCGGCTTGCTGTATTGAGTCTGGTTACGTTCGGTTAGGTTGGGTTAGTCTAAGCTTGGATACTGTAGCTTCAAATTTTGAGCCGCACACTGCCTTTCGGTGGTTTTCTTCGCTCTACTGTGCTCTAGTATATCCTCCGGTGTATTTCTGAGTTCTACCGCGCACTGCCACTCACTGTTTGGCCCTGGGAACGCCAGGAAAAGCGGCCGCGTCACGATAGGTTGGGTTATGTTCCTTTGGTTAGGCTACGTTATGTTATGCTTGGTCAGGATAACTTTGTCTCTTGTGCTATACACTGCTACTCGGAGAATTTCTGCGCTCGTTGTTGCTCTACTATACTCCACTTGACTCTGAGGATGCCAGCAACTCTGGTTCCGGTAAGTTAGGTTGAGCTGTGTTACGTTCGGCTTGGTCAGGTTTGGTTAGTGTAACTTTGACTTTTGTGCCGTACTCTGATATTCGGCCGAATTATTCGATCTGCATTGCTCTGCTATCCTCTGCTTGCCTACGGGAAGGCCAGTGATAGTGGTAGCGGCTCGTTTGGATGAGTCAGGTTTCGCTCGATTTTGTTACGCTATGTAGTGTTTCGTTATGTTTTCTGTTACTGTCATGATATACTCCGCTATTCGTGGGATTTCCGAGTTCTACAGTGCTCCAGTATATTCTACTCGGCTATAGGGTGGCCAGGAATAGCGGTCGTGGCACGTTAGGTTTAGTCATGTTAAGATTGTTTAGTTTAGGTTAGATAGAGTTTGGTTGTGCCAGAGTTGACTTTCGTGCTTTACGTAGTTATTCGATGAATTCCTGCCCTCTGCTGTGGTCTAGTATGTCTGGCTTTGCTCTGAGGAGGCCTGTAATAGAGTGCACGCCGTGTTAAGTTTAGATGCGATACGTTTGGTTGGGTTATGCTAGCATGGGTTAGGTTTGGGTAGCCTTCACCTAACTGCTATTCACTGCCATTCTATTGATTTCTATCCTCGGCTCTCCTCCAATATTTTCTGCTTGGCGTTGGGGATGCCATAGTCAGTGGCCTAGGCACGTTAGGCTTTGTTACGTTACGTTTGCTTACGCTACGTTTGGCAAGGATGCGAAACAACAAATTCGACTTTTGTGCTATACACAGCTCTTCGGTGGATATCTGCGCTCCACCGTGCTCTATCATGCTCTGCTTGGCTTGGGGAGGACAGCGACAGTGGTGGTCGGCATGTTACTCTATGCTAAGCTGCGTTCGGTTACGTTACGATTGGATAGGCTTGGAAAGCGTAGCTTTACCTCTTGTGGCACACACAGCTGTTCGGTGGATTTCTACGATCTACTGTGCTCAAATGTGTTCCGTTTGTCGCTTGCGAGGGCAGCAATAGTGGTCGTAGCACGTATGGATTAGCTATGCTACGTAAGGCTTGGTTAGGTTAGGATAAATTTGATTAGGAATGCTTTGACTCTTGTGCCATTCACTGCTCTTCGGTGGATTCCTACGATCTACTGAGCTCTAGTATATCCTACTTGGCTATGTGGAGGCCAGCTCTAGTGGTCTCGGCACGTTAGGCTGAGGCACATAGCGTACAGTTGTGTTACGTTTCGTTTGGTTAAGGGTGAATATCTTCGACTATTGTGCTGTACATGTCTACCAGGTGGATTTCAGCCTCTACTGCTATTTCACATTCTCTGCTTTAATGTGGGAGTGACAGAAATTGTGGCCGCGGCCCGTTTGGATGTGTTAAGTTACGGTCGGTTAAGTTAGGTATGTTGGGGTTACTTGCGGTCGTCTTTGACTTTCGTGCTATGCACTTGCATTCTATGGACCTCTGGGCTCTATGATCCTCTAATATGCTCTGCTTGGCGCTGAAGAGGACAGCCATGTTGGTCTCGGCGTATTAGGTTGAGTGAGGCACCGCTTGGTTAGGTTACGTTTGGTTCGGTTACGATAGGATATCTTCGCCTTTTGTGCTTTACACAGCGATTCTGTGGATTTCTGCGTTCTACAATCCATTAGTATATTCTGCTTGTCACTGGGAACGCCGGAAATCGTGGTCGCGGCACGTTAGGTTTTGCCATGTTACGTTTGGTTATACCACGATCTGCTACGGTCGGAGTTTATCGCTTCGTCTCTTGCGCTACACATTGCTTTTCGTTGGGTTTCTGCGCTCTACATTGCACTAATACGGTCTTCTTAGTTCTGGTCAGGTCTGCAAATGTTGTCTCGCCACGATACTTTGAGTTAGGCTACGTTTGTATGGGTTCCGTTGGTCAGGGTTAGACATGGGAGTCTTAGACCTTTTTGATATACACTGCGATTCTATGGATTTCTGCGTTCGACTATACGCTAATATGTTCTGCTTGGCTCTTGGAATGCCAGCAATCGTGCTCGCGGCACGTTAGGTTGAGTTAGATTACGTTTGCTCATGTTACGTTTGGTTAGGTTACTAGATGAGAGCCTTGTGATTTGTGCCATTCGTCGGATTTCTGCACTCTGACGTGCTCTTGTATGTTGTACTTGGCTATGGGTAGGACAGCAGTGGTGGCATCGTCTCAATATGTTGAGTTAGGCTACGTTCGGCTGTGTCAGGTCAGATCAGGTTAAGCTATAATATATACGATTTTCGTGATATACGCTGCTATTTGGTGGTGCCATAGTTTACTCTGCATGGCTCAGGGGATTCCAGCTCTAGTGTTCTCGGCACCTCTGGTTTGGAAATGATACGTTTCATCATTTTACGTTTAGACAGGTTAGGGCTGAATAGCTATTACTCTTGTGTCAG
>NW_016912260.1:0-1037 GCF_001483705.2 Eufriesea mexicana
TATTAGAGAACAGAAGAGGCCAGAAGTCCGCCGAATAGCAGCTTATGGCACAAAAGCCAGAGCTATATTTTCCTAACCTAACCAAACTTAATGCAGCCAAACGTGATCTGACACAACCTATCGTGCCAAGGCCACTACTGCTGTCCTCCGCAAAGCCAAGCAGGATTTGCTAGAGTACAGTAGAGCGTAGAAATCGACCGCACTGCAGTGTACAGCACAAAAGTCAAAGATAACCTGACCATACTTAAACTAACCTAACCTAACGAAACGTAATCATACCGAACATAACGTGCAAAGGCCACTATTTATGACCCCTTCAGAGCAAAGCAGAACATATTATTGCACATTAGAACGAAGAAGCCCACTGAATAGCTTTGTAGAGCACAAAGGTCAAAGTAGCATATGCCGAACCTAACCAAACGAATCACAGTCGTACATAACCTATCTCAACCTAACATGACGAGACCACTGTTGCTGACCTCTACAAAGACAAGCTGAATGAACTAGAGCACAGCAGTGCGCGGAAGTCCACCTAATAGCCGACTATGTCGCTAAAGTCCTAGCTACCCTCTCCTAACCTAAAGGATCATGACATATTCATACGTACACTACCTTGCACTAATGTACGCCACCACCATTACTGACAAGCGCGACAAGCTCGAGCGCAGTGGAGCGCAGAGGTCGACCGAATAGCAGGGTACTGCAGAAGGGCTGAAGCATTCCTGACCAAGCGCAGCCCATCCCAAACAAACCGAAAGTGACCTGACCCAACATAACGTGCCGAGACCACTATTGCTGGCGTTCCCGGAGGCAAGCTGAAAATATTAAAACACTGTATGGAGCAGAAATCCTCCTAATAGCAGTCTATAGCACTAAGGTTAAAGCTATTCTCTCTGAACATAACCCATCGTAACATAACCGAACGTCCCCTAACATACACTGACGTGCCGCGACCACTGTTTCTGGCATCCCCAGAGCCAAGAAGGATATACTACAGCGCAGTAGAGAGCAGAAATCCTCGGAAAAGCAGTGTACAG
>NW_016912261.1:0-269 GCF_001483705.2 Eufriesea mexicana
CATAATCTATAACCTGTTATACCTTGGTGAATAGGTCGCCCAACGCCTTCAATCCAATGGCAAGTACAGCCATCCACTTGCCAGACAATAGGTATTTTGAAAATCTACAATCTGTTATAGCTTGGTGAACATTTCGCCTAACTCCTTCAAGCCAATGGCAAGTACAGCCACCTAGTTGCCAGAGAATTGGTCTGTTCAGAACCTACAACCTGTTATAGCTTGGTGACTAGATCGTCTAACGCCTTCAATGCCATGGCAAGTACAGCCAT
>NW_016912262.1:0-862 GCF_001483705.2 Eufriesea mexicana
TCGGCTAATGTCGTGGTGAGCTAGCATCTTTGCATAAGTATGGAGGAAAGATCCTTTTGGCGTGTTATAGCCATTGCAGTGCAGTAGAATCTGGCCGGAAAGATTAATTTTATTGACACTTTCTACTAATATCGTGGTGAATTAACTTTCTTGCATAAATAAGGAGGAAAGATTCTATTGGCGTGCTATAGCGCTCAAGTGCTGTAGAATGTGGCTGAAGAATACAATTTTATCGACATTTTCGACTAATAACGTGGTGATCTGTCTTTCTTGCATAAATAAGGAGAAAAGATACTACTGGCCTGCCATACCCGCTGACATGCTGTAGAGTCCGGCTGGAAATTTCAATTTTATTGACATTTTCGAATAATATTATGGTGAGTTGCCTTTCTTGCATAAATAAGGGGGAAAGATTCTACTGGCGTGCTTTGGCCATTGCAATGATATAGTATGTGCCTGGCAGATTCAATTTTATTGTCATTTTCGACTAATATCGTGGTGAGCAACCTTTCTTGCATAAATAATGAGGAAATATTCTATTGGCATGCTACAGACATTGCAATGCTGTAGAGTCTGGATGGAAAGTTCAATTTTATTGACATATTCGGCTAATGTCGTGGTGAGCTAGCATCTTTGCATAAGTATGGAGGAAAGATCCTTTTGGCGTACTATAGCCATTGCAGTGCTGTAGAATCTGGCCAGAAAGCTCAATTTTATTGACATTTTCGACTAATATCGTGGAGAGTTAACTTTCTTGCATAAATAAGGAGGAATTACTCTATTGGCAAGACTCTATTAACGTGCTACAGCCGCTCAAGTGCTGTAGAATGTGGCTGAAGAATTCAATTTTATAGACATTTTC
>NW_016912263.1:0-2136 GCF_001483705.2 Eufriesea mexicana
TGTAGCGCAACAGAATCTGGCTGGAAAATCCACTTCTATTGACAATTTCCAATGATATCGTGGTAAGGTAACTTTCTTGCATATACAAGGAGGAAAGATTCTATTGGCGTGCTATACCCATTGCAATGACATATAATCTGAATGGAAAATCCAATTTTATTGACATTCTCTTCTAATATCGGGGAGCGTGCTATACCCATTGCAATGACATATAATCTGAATGGAAAATCCAATTTTATTGACATTCTCTTCTAATATCGGGGAGCGTGCTATACCCATTGCAATGACATATAATCTGAATGGAAAATCCAATTTTATTGACATTCTCTTCTAATATCGGGGAGCGTGCTATACCCATTGCAATGACATATAATCTGAATGGAAAATCCAATTTTATTGACATTCTCTTCTAATATCGGGGAGCGTGCTATACCCATTGCAATGACATATAATCTGAATGGAAAATCCAATTTTATTGACATTCTCTTCTAATATCGGGGAGCGTGCTATACCCATTGCAATGACATATAATCTGAATGGAAAATCCAATTTTATTGACATTCTCTTCTAATATCGGGGAGCGTGCTATACCCATTGCAATGACATATAATCTGAATGGAAAATCCAATTTTATTGACATTCTCTTCTAATATCGGGGAGCGTGCTATACCCATTGCAATGACATATAATCTGAATGGAAAATCCAATTTTATTGACATTCTCTTCTAATATCGGGGAGCGTGCTATACCCATTGCAATGACATATAATCTGAATGGAAAATCCAATTTTATTGACATTCTCTTCTAATATCGGGGAGCGTGCTATACCCATTGCAATGACATATAATCTGAATGGAAAATCCAATTTTATTGACATTCTCTTCTAATATCGGGGAGCGTGCTATACCCATTGCAATGACATATAATCTGAATGGAAAATCCAATTTTATTGACATTCTCTTCTAATATCGGGGAGCGTGCTATACCCATTGCAATGACATATAATCTGAATGGAAAATCCAATTTTATTGACATTCTCTTCTAATATCGGGGAGCGTGCTATACCCATTGCAATGACATATAATCTGAATGGAAAATCCAATTTTATTGACATTCTCTTCTAATATCGGGGAGCGTGCTATACCCATTGCAATGACATATAATCTGAATGGAAAATCCAATTTTATTGACATTCTCTTCTAATATCGGGGAGCGTGCTATACCCATTGCAATGACATATAATCTGAATGGAAAATCCAATTTTATTGACATTCTCTTCTAATATCGGGGAGCGTGCTATACCCATTGCAATGACATATAATCTGAATGGAAAATCCAATTTTATTGACATTCTCTTCTAATATCGGGGAGCGTGCTATACCCATTGCAATGACATATAATCTGAATGGAAAATCCAATTTTATTGACATTCTCTTCTAATATCGGGGAGCGTGCTATACCCATTGCAATGACATATAATCTGAATGGAAAATCCAATTTTATTGACATTCTCTTCTAATATCGGGGAGCGTGCTATACCCATTGCAATGACATATAATCTGAATGGAAAATCCAATTTTATTGACATTCTCTTCTAATATCGGGGAGCGTGCTATACCCATTGCAATGACATATAATCTGAATGGAAAATCCAATTTTATTGACATTCTCTTCTAATATCGGGGAGCGTGCTATACCCATTGCAATGACATATAATCTGAATGGAAAATCCAATTTTATTGACATTCTCTTCTAATATCGGGGAGCGTGCTATACCCATTGCAATGACATATAATCTGAATGGAAAATCCAATTTTATTGACATTTTCGGCTAATATCGCGGTGAGCTAACCTCCTAGAATAAATAAGGAGGAAAGATGCTTTTGGCGTGCTATGGCCATTGTAGTGCGATAGAATCTGGCTGGACAATCCAATTTTATTGACATTTTCGAATGATATCGTGTTGAGGTAACTTTCTTGCATATATAAGGCGGAAAGATTCTATTAGCGTGCTGTAGCCGTCGCAATGCTATAGAATCTGGCTGGAAGATTCAATCTTATTGACATTGTCGTCTAATATCGGGGTGAGCTAACTTTCTTGCATAAATAAGGAGGACAGATTCTATTGGCGTGCTA
>NW_016912264.1:0-242 GCF_001483705.2 Eufriesea mexicana
ACCTGACCTGACCTGACCTGACCTGACCTGACCTGACCTGACCTGGCCTTACATGTCCTGACCATACCTGACATATCTGACCTGACCTGACCTGATTTGACCTGACCTGACTTGACCTGACCATATATGATCTGTCCTGACCGCACCTGACCTGATCTGACATGACATGACCTGATCTGAAGTGAACTGACCTGAACTGACCTGACCTGACCAGACATGATCTGGCCTGGCCTGACCTTACC
>NW_016912265.1:0-818 GCF_001483705.2 Eufriesea mexicana
CGAACTCTGCCTAACGCAGCATAACGTGGCAAGGACACTATTGCTGTCCTTTCGAGAGACAAGCTGAACGTGTCAGATACAGTGGAGCGTCGAAGTCCGCCGAATAGCAGTGCATAGCGCGAAAGGAAAAGTTATCCTCGCCTAACCTAACCAATCGTAACATACCAAAGCGTAACATAACACAATATACAGTGCAGCGATCACCATTGCTGACCTACCCAGCTTCGAGCAGAGTGTGGTAGAGGGCAGTGGAGCGCAGAAATGCACCGGGTAGGAGTGTATAGCGCAAATGTCAAAGCTATCCTCCCCAAACCTGGCCAAACGTAACGGAACACAACCTGGGGTGTCAGGACCACTATTGCCGGCCTCACGAGAGTCATGCAGAATATAGCAGAGCAATGTAGCACGCTCAAATCGACAGAATAGCTGTGTATGGCACAATAGTCAAAGCTGTCCCAACAAACCTGACCAAACGTAGCATAACCAAACGTAACACATCTCAACCAAACCTGCCGCGATTACTACACCCGGTGTCGCCGGACTCAAGCGGAGTGTGATAGCGCACAGTAGGGAGCAGATGTCCATAGAATGGCATAGTGTAGCACATAAGTCAATGATATCCTAACCCAGCTTGTCCTAACCTAACTAAATCAAACGTAACATAACCAAACGCAACCTGCCTGAGCCTTACGTGCCACACGTGCCGAGTCCACTATTGCTAGCCTCGCCAGCGCTAAGCAGTGAATATTAGAGTGCAGTAGAGCGCAGGGATCTACCGAATAGCAGCGTATAGCGCAAAAGTCACAGATGCTTTAACC
>NW_016912266.1:0-842 GCF_001483705.2 Eufriesea mexicana
CCATTACAATGCTATAGAATCTGCCTCGAAAATGCAACTTTATTGACATTTTCTGCTCATATCTCGGAGAGGTAACTTTCTTGCATAAATACTGAGGAAGGATTCCATTGGCCAGCTATGGTCATTGCAATTCTATAGTATCTGAATGGAAAACTCAATTTTATTGACATTTTCTGCTCATATCTCGGAGAGGTAACTTTCTTGCATAAATACTGAGGAAGGATTCCATTGGCCAGCTATGGTCATTGCAATTCTATAGTATCTGAATGGAAAACTCAATATTATTGACATTTTCGACAAATATCGTAGCGAGATAACCTTCTTGCATAAATAATGAGGAAAGAATCTATTGGCGTGCTATAGCCATTGCAACGCTGTAGCATCTGGCACGAAAATTCTATTACATTGACATCTTCGACTAATATCGTGGTGAGCCAACATTCTTGCATAAATAAGGAGGAAGGATTCTATTGGCGTGTTATAGCCATTGCAACAATTCTATAGAATCTGCCTGGAAAATTAAATTTTATTAACATTTTCGACTAATATCGTCGTGAGCTAACTTTCTTGTATAAATAAGGAGGAAAGATACTATTGCCGTGCGATAGCCAATACAATGCTGTAGTATCTGCCTCGAAAATTCAACGTTATTGACATTTTCGAATAATACCGTGGTGATGTATCTTTCTTGCACCAATACGGAGGAAAGATTCTATTGGCCAGCTATGGCCGTTGCAATACTATAGAATCTGTCCCGAAAATTCAATTTTATTGACATTTTCGACTAATATCGTCGTGAGTTAACTCTCTTGTATAAATAAGGAGGAAAGATACCATTGCCG
>NW_016912267.1:0-705 GCF_001483705.2 Eufriesea mexicana
ACCCAAACCAAGCCAAGCTAACATAATATAACCAAACGTTGCCCAAGTCATCATAGCGAACACTTTTGCTGGCGTTTCCAGGGCCAAACGGAATATAGTAGAGCACAGTAGAGCGCAGAATTCTGCCGAATGGGAGTGTATAATACGAAGGTCAAAGCTATCCTTACCAAACCTAACATACCGAGAACACTATTACTCTCCACCCAGAACCCAGCAGAACATACTAGAGAACAGTAGAGCGCAGAAACCCGCCGCACTGCAATTTAGAGCACAATGTTCAAAAATACTCAAGCCTGACACGAAAAACCAAAACTAACCAAACATTGCATATCTCAACATAACGCGACGAGACCACTATTGATGTCATCCCTAGGTCGAAGTAGAACATACTAGAGCACAGTAGAGAGCAGAAAACCGCCGAACAGAGGTGAGAAATCCATCGAACTGCAGTGCACAGCACAAAAGCTGAAACTATCCCAACCAAAATTAGCCCTGTCAAACCTAACCGAACCTAATCTGACACAACACAACGTGCGACGGCCACTACTGCTGGTTTCTCCATAACGAAACAGAGCACTTGAGCAAAGAGTAGAACGCAGGAAACCATTGAATCGCAATGTATATCAGTAAAGTCAAGGGTACAAGGACTTATTCCAAAACCAACACAACATAGCCGAACGTAGAGCAGCTCAACCTACCATGTCG
>NW_016912268.1:0-3845 GCF_001483705.2 Eufriesea mexicana
CAGAGTGCAGTAAAGCACAGCAGATCACAGAAACCCAACGAAGAGCAGTGTGAAGCACAAAAGCCGAAGTAGCATATCCCAACCTAGCCAAACGTATCATACCTAAACGTAACCCAACTCAACCTAACATGACGGGACAGCCATTATCTGACCTCCACAGAAACAAGTAGAGTGCACTAGAGCACAGCAGTTCACAGAAATCCTCCGCATTGCAGTTAATAGCACAAAAATGGAAGATATACTAACATAACATGACCTAACATAATCTAACCAAACGTAGCATGGCTCAATATTACGTGCCGCGCCTACTGCTCCTCGCCTCACCATAGCCAATCAGGATATAGTACAGCACAGTAGAGCACAGAAAACCACCGAATTACAGTGAATAGCACGAAAGACAAAGCTATCTTCGCCAAAATTAGTCTAACCCAGCCTGACGAAAAATGAGCTAACTCAACCTAACGTGCCGCGGTCGGTATTGCCCGCCTGTCCAGAGTCGAGCAGAGTATAGTAGAGCAATGTAGAGCGCAGGAATCCACCGAACAGCAGTGTACGTTACAAAGGTCAAGGACACACGAACCTAACCAGAGCTAACCTAACCTATCCGAACGTAGCAAAACTGGACATGAAGTGCAGCGATCCCTGCTGTAGATATGCCCAGAGCCAAGCCAAAAGGCGTAAAGCAGAGTAGATCGCAAAAATCCGCCTAGCAACAGTGTATAGCACGAAAGTCTAAGCTATGGTAACCAAACGTAGCCGAACCTAACATATCCAAACATAGCCTAAATCAGAATGATATGCCCCGAAAACTGTTGTTGGCCTCCCCAGAGAAGAGCAGGGTAGATTAGAGCAACGTATAGCGCGGAAATCCACCGCATTGCAGTGTATAGCACAGAAGCCGTAGATACCGTAGCACAGCGTGACCTAACCTATCCTAACCAAACGCAGCGCAGCGCAACATAAAATGCCGCGACCACTGCACCTAGCCTCCCCATAGCCAAGCAGAATGTATAAGGTCGCTGCAGATAACAGAAGTACACCGAATAAGATTGTATAGCACGCAAGTCAAAGCTATCTTACCAAAACTTAACCTAACCTAACATAACAAAACGTCCTCTATCACCACATAACTTTCCGCTACCGCCATTGACCGCATCCCCAGAGTCGAGCAGAGACTAGTGAAGCAATGTGGAGCGCAGAAATCCACGGAAAAGCAGCGTAGGTTACAAAGGTCGTGGATAGCCAAACATAACCTGGCCTAACCTAGCCCAACCAAACGTACCATAAGTGATAATAAAGCCGCGACCACTGACACTGGTATGCCCAGAGCCAGGCAGAATATAGTGGAGAAATGTAGAGCGCAGAAGTCCACAAAATAGCTGTGTATGGCACAAACGTCAAAGAAATCCTGACAGAACCTTCCTAACGTAGCCTAACGAAACGTAACGTAACTCAAACTAACGTGCCGAGACCACTATTACTGGACGCACCAGGGCCACGCATAACACATTAGAGCACATTAGAGCGCAGAAATCCAGGGAAAGCAGTGTACAGCACCAAAGTCAAGGTACCCTATCCTAACCTAGCCAAACGTAACATATACACACGTAGCCAAACTCAACCTAACATGACGACACCACTATTGCAGGCCTCCGCAGAGACAAGCAGAATGTACTAGAGTACAGTAGTGCGTAGTAGTCCACCACATTGCTGTGAACAGCTCAAAAGTCGTAGATGTCCTAGCCGAACCTGACCTAACCAAACCTACCAAAGCCTAGCGTTGCCGTTCACGATGTGCCGCGACCACTGCTCCTGGCCTCCCCAGAGCAAAGCGGAATGCAGTGGAGCACAGTAGACCTCAGAATTCCGCCGAAAGTCCGTTTGGAGCACGGAAGCCAAAGTAACATATGCTAACCAAGTCAAGCGTTACATACACAAACTAAACATAGCTCAACCTAACATAACGAGACGACTACTGCGGTCCTCCGCTGAGATCAGCAGAGTGTACTAGGGAACACTAGACCATAGAAATACACCGAATAATAGTGTATGGCACGAAGGTAGAAGCTACACTAACCAAACGAATCCTAACCTAACCGAAACAATCGTAACCTATCACAAACGAACGTGCCGAGACGAATATCACTGGCCACCCCAGAAACAAGCGGAACATATGAGAGCACAGTAGAACGCAGAAGTCAACCGAATGCATGTGCGAATATAGCACATCAGTTATAGCTACCGTTCCCTAACGTAATAAATCGTCATAAGACCAAACGTAACCTAACTGCACCCAACGTCCCGCGACCAGTATTGCTGGCCTCCCAGGGCCAAGCAGAAGGTACTAAAGCGCAGTAGAGCGCAGGAATCCACCTATAAACTGTGTATAGCACAAGAGTCAAAGCTGTCTTGTCCTAACCTAACCATACCGTAACATAACGAAACGGAACCTAACTCAACCTAACCTTGCGTGAACACTGTTGCTGGACACCAAGAGCCAAGCAGAGTATACTTGACATCAGTAGGGCCCAGAAATCGGCCGCATATCGGTCTAAAGGACAATAGCCAGATATATTTAAACATTACCTGATCCACCCGAAACTAGCCAAGCGCAGCCTAACTAAACATAACGTGCCGAGACCACTGTTGTTGGCCTGCTCAGGGCGAAGCAGAATATATCAGAGCACAGTAGAGTGCAGAAATCCACCGAGTATCAGTCTAGAGCACGAAAGTCGCAGCTACCCTTACCGAACCTAGCGCAACCTAACCAAACCAAACGTGACATAACGCAACCCAACGTGCCGATACCACCATTGCTGGCCTCCACAGAGACAAGCATATAATATTAGAGCACAGCAAAACGCAGAAATCCACCGATTAGCAGCGCATATCACAAGAGTCAAAGCTACCTTGCCCTACCATACGGGATCGTAACTTAACCAAACAAAGCTTATCTCAACCTGACGTGTCGAGACGGTCATTGCTGGCCACCGCAGAGCCAATCAGGGCGTATTAGAACAATCTAGGGTGCAGAAAGCTGACGCACTGCAGTGAACAGAACAAAAGTCAAATATGCACAAAGCTTACCTTATCCAACGTAAACCAACCAAACGCGCCGGGCCAAGTACTGCAGGCATCCCCAGAGCCAAGCAATTGATACTAGAGCACAGCAGTGCGTAAGACAAAAGTCGAAGGCCTTCTGTCCTATCCTAACCAAACGTGACGTATCCAAGTGTAACACATCTAGAACTAACGTGACGAGATGTCTATTTCTTCCCTCGCCAGAGCCATGCAGAACATATTAGAGCAATGCCGACCGCAGAAATCCATAGAATAGCAGTGCATTGAACAAAAGTCGAAGCTAACATGCCCCAACCTAGAAAATCGTAACGTATACAAACCTAGCATTATTCAAACTATCGCGGTGAGAGCACCATTTCTAATCTCCCCGGAACAATGTAGTTCGTATTAGAACAACGACGAGCGCTGAAATCCACCGAATCGCGTTACATAGCACAACAGTCTAAACTATCCTATTCCAGCCTAACCGAGCACTACATAAACGAACGTAACCCAACTCAGACTAACGCGCCGAGGACACTATTGCTGTATCCCCAGTGCCGAGCAGAATGCACTAGGGCGCAGTAGAGCGCAGGAATCCGCCGCATCGCAGTGTATAGCACAAGAGTAGAAGGTATCCTAACATAACCTGACCTCCCTTAACCCAACCAAACGTTGCCTAATTCAACATAACGTCCTGCGACGACCATTACTGGCCTACACACGGCCAAGCACAACAAAGTAGGGCACAGAAGACCGCAGGAGTTCACCGAATAACAGTGTAC
>NW_016912269.1:0-271 GCF_001483705.2 Eufriesea mexicana
TTCTCTGGCAAGTAGATGGCTGTACTTGCAATTGGTTGAAGGCGTTAGGCAACCTATTCAGCATTCTATAACAGATTATAGGTTTTGAGTAGACCTATTCTCTAGCAAGTAGATGGCTCTACTTGCCATATAATTTTGAATAGACCTATTCTCTAGCAAGTAGATGGCTCTACTTGCCATTGGCTGAAGGCGTTAGGCGACCTATTGAGCAGGCTATAACAGATTATAGGTTTTGAGTAGACCTATTCTCTGGCAAGTAGGTGGCTATCCT
>NW_016912270.1:0-241 GCF_001483705.2 Eufriesea mexicana
CAGCCACCTACTTGCAAGAGAATAGGTCTATTCAAAATCTATAATCTGTTACAGCTTGGCGAACGGATCGCCAGCCGCCTTCAATCCAACGGCAAGTACAGACATCCGCGGGCCAGAAAATAGGTCTATTCAAAATCTATGACATGTTACAGCTTGGTGAACAGACCGCCTAACGCCGTCAATACAATGGCAAGTACAGTCATCTACATTCCAGAGAATAGGTCTATTCAAAATCTATATC
>NW_016912271.1:0-628 GCF_001483705.2 Eufriesea mexicana
GTGCCTCCAAGGCTACGACACGGGCCGAAGTCCAGCCGACGCGGATCCGCCAGTAATCGACGGCTGCCGCGAGGGGACACTGGGCCCATACAGAGCCCAGACACGAAGCGGAAGGCCGGATAACTCCGGTTCTTATTTCCGCCTCGGTGCAATCACCGACCCTGGCCAGGGCAGCGGCGACCTCGTGGGGAGTGACAGAGTCGTCGAGCACTGTCACCCTCAGCTCCACTTTTTTGGTGGGAACCGTAACCCCCAAACCGGATCCCGCCAAGTCTTATCTCATTCGCCCGGCGATAGCAGCGGCTCGCTGTGCGCCCTCGGGTCCACCGATAGCCGCCGGAAGCGGCCCGACGGTGGCGCAAGCCTTCGATCCCGAGTTCGGCGAGATATATCCCTCCTCTTACAGCGGAGATGGCCTCCGCGAAAGAGAGACTCGACCCCTCGTGTACACAAACGGCGACGGCGATCGCTTAATGCTGTGGCCCTGCTTGTCGCCGTTCTTCTTCTTGCCGTGACAGCGCATCGCTCCGGTCTTCGCAGAGGTCGCGTGTAGCGCGCGGGCGGGGCTCGTCCCGAGGAGCGGCGCCCCGTCTTACCGACGGCTCCCTTCGGCGCACTCGTGGGCACA
>NW_016912272.1:0-57551 GCF_001483705.2 Eufriesea mexicana
ATAAAGTAATAAAATTATTATTAATAAAATAACAAAGTATTTTATTTGTTCCAAATTCTCAAGCTATTCGCATATTTTTATAACCGATTGTATACCGGGTGACATTGATTTTTCATAAAAAAGAGTATTCTATCAATTTCTAATATCTTATAGTGAATCGAACATTTGCTATACTTTGTTTATAATTCTTTTTTCTGATTGTAGTAAGTGTCTAAAAGTATGTGACGCCTATTGCGATGGACACCCGGTATATTTTTCATTTTAAAAGAATTACGTCGTAACGAATTATCTCTGTGCCGCAAACCCATCCGATGTGAGCTTGCTGAAAAATTTATGATACCTTAGCGTAGTAGGGATGTCAAAGGAAGAACAAAACCGCACGCAGGTGCAGTTCCTTCGTTCTTTGTATAAAATTCAGGCATAAACAGACAAAGGTACGAACGAATGTGGGTAAATTCGACGTGATCTTATTTTTTCACAGGAGCGCTATCGAATGTTTATGGTCTCATGGAACAGTAATTACACTTAATCGGGGTTTCACGGTCAGGTCATCACGATTACATTTAATCGCGAGTTACCATAAAATGGAGTCAATCCTCGGCTTTCGATGCTTTTGTTAAAGCTGGTTCGATCTAAATTGAAATCCTAGAAAAAGGAAAATTGCTCCCCCTTCGTGAAAGCTGTTAATTACAGGTAAAATCACCTGTATTCAACAGTTTTTCTCGTGGTGATACCTGTGATTTATTTTATATATAAAATAAATTAAAGGGTAAAGATTTGAGATAAATAATCTTTAATTAAATTCTGGGGTACTGTTTTAATAATTAAAATCTTCTTTTTATTATTCTAAACTATTTTTAAGAGACGTATTTCTAGTTTCTAACCGAGAATATGTGCTGTCTATTCGTGATAATGTTGAAATAAATTTTTCGTATCATTTTCATTTCGACTTTTATTGAATTCTTGGGATCTTCTTATGTAATTTACTTGTTTCTATTGTATTTGGAAATTTATTGGACACTTTGTTTTAATTAAGACTGTCATGTTTGTCCAAGTTAATATTCTTGTATACATTCAAGTTAACAATTTCCAAAGTTATTTTCAAGTTATCATATTTCCAAATTAATACTACCATGTTTACCTAAATTAGTGTTATATCTATTTGACACGATGTTATCATATCTCCAAATTGGAACCATTATGTGTTCAAATTAATTTTATCATATCTCCAAATTAGCACTATTGTATCTTTTCAAGATAATCTTATCATAGTTACTTAAATGAATATTAAGTTTATCTAAGTTAATATTATCATATTTAATTAATGCCATATTTGTCTAAGTTTGTTATTATATTTATTTAAATTAATATTATCAAATTTATCTAACATATTTATTATATATTATTAACGTTATCCTGATTACGTAAGTAAATATTATAATGTGAACGTAATCTTATTATTCTTGGCAATAAATTTCACAATACCATATCATATGTCTTGAGACTCGAAACTAAGGATATTAGAAATGAAATTCTTATTAACAATTGGGAAAGAGATATTAAACAGAAAATATTTCACGTACACCAATTTTATCGTCTCTCTTCATCGGAGTTCCATTAAAGATACAGAAGTATCCAGTGAATCGAACGATAGTATAAATCTCATAAATTCTCTTTCAATAAAATTCACCCAGACAAAGGTGAAGATAATTTATTTTGTTTCGATCGGAATAAAGTTTTCAATACCTAATACATTAATCATACTTTATAATCGTGAAATACATATTCTTAAATTCACTTCATAATTTATGAAATATTTATTAGTGCATTATATTATCCGTGTACATAAATTAATTTAATTCATACGTGTATATAGGTTTATAAATTAATTTTCTCTTGTAACATATATAATAATAATTTATTATTAATAAACATAAGAAAATCAATTAGGATTGTTCCATATTAAACGAAACTTACTATTTTTAATTTATTTATTTGACATTGTTTATTTATTGGTATGCTTTTGTTATATATTTGACTATTAAAGAAAGTAAAATATAAAAAGAGAGAGAAGTTTTAATTAAAAGAAAAACAAAGGTTTAGAAATAATATCTCCAATTTCTTAATTATAATCATAATAATTATAAAATATATAAATAAAAAATCAGGCAGTAAAAATGAAATGTAACATAAATTTACCAAAAATTGATATAAAAAGCATTGCTAACAAATAAAAAAATATTCCTTTCTATTATATAAAATATATATTTTCGCTATAATATAAAATGTTATTGTCGTCAAATATTCAAATTTACTAACATAAAAAATATTATTAATAAATAAACAACGAATTGTGACATAAATGTAATATAAATGTGTATGAAACTAACACAAATAATATTAAAAAAATATCAATAGTAAATAAAAAAGAATATTCGTTTTTAATACACAAAATATCATATACTCGTTTCAATATAAAATATTACCACGCTCAAATAATTAAAATTATTAATATAAAAAAATAAAAACATATTTTTTTCTGATACATAAAATACATTACACTGTCGTCAAAATGTAAAGTATTATCACCCTGAAATAATTAAAATTGCCATACTAGTAACTACACTTAGTAACTACAAAATCTCAGATCTGCTACAAAATTGCATACATACCCCATAATTAAATTGCAACAGTTTTCCTCAAAATATGACCGAACAATTTAGAATTCGTTCCACGTCGGCCATTTTTATTTTTACTACCAGGCTAATGTATTTGCTCCGAGTCACAACGGTACCACGTAGTCGATTTTTTCCACTCTACCAGGCCGCTGATTAAGTTCACAGTATGGTATAACGAGGACAGTTTTGTGCGTCTTTCGCAGATTACAGGTTGACGTGCACACGTTGGACCACCGCGATATTGTGGTCCCATTACGGCAGGTTTCATCACAGCTTAAACGCAAACCATGAATCCAGGTCAGTCGCGCAATTCCGTGAGAATTGCAGGAGACAATGCGGGCGTAGGGACTTTATTTCCCTAGTAAATTGGTCGATGCAGATGCAGCGCCCGCGGTTAAAGTCGTTCCACAGGAAACGGAATTTACGTATAAGTTCGATTGCACAATTTCGGTTTACACGGTGCTTGTTTCAGAAGTTCCGTTCCGGCTGGAATTAGTTTCTACCATATTAAACATACTGTTCTCATATTTGTATTTACATTTGATACGCGCATAATGGATTTTTAATTACTTCTCTGTTGAGTTTTCTTCGCTCCATGTAAATACATTTTTAGCCGAACGAAAAATTAACGACGTAATGGAATATCGTTATTTTATCTACACTCGGGTTTAATGGCTTCGGGAAACCAATTTACTGTATTTTGAAATTGCTCGTATTTGGACTGAACAGTTTTCATGTTGTAGCCATAGATAAATATAGTGACATTTATGTTCATCTTTGAATGTTTTTTAAAGAATATTTTATTTAATATTTTATATTTTTATTTTATATTTTTATTTAAAGAAAATTTTGAAATTACATAAGGATAAATTAAATATGAAGAAAGTGACGGATTATATGTATAAAATTTTTTTTCAATTTTATTTGAAGGAAACGACTCGTGGATTATGCTAATCTTGTTCTGGAATCGGAATTTTTAATTCTTTAAGTGAGACTGGGTAGTTTACAAAATTTTGTCTACGTGGGATATCAATTCATATGCAAAATTTATTAACTATACTATATTCTTCATTTATATCACATATTCGTTTCTCTTCAGATCACAGTGATACAATGAACAAAAATATTTCAAGAATATTATAAATTATAAATTATTATAAAATTTAAATATACCAATCTAATAATTTTCATTTTGTGTTATATTGCAGGTCCCCAAAATTTGACATTAATTGAAAATTGTTCGTTATTTACAATTCTCGAATTGTATAGTAAAATAGAATTGTAAAATTACTATATTATACCGAAATTACCCTAACTTTCGAATTGTCATAGCAAATCCGTGTTGTAAGAGTACCATACTTTATGAAGGGATATTTACGCATCAGTCGATTAAAAACTGACACCAGAGTGAGTCTCCTATCCCAACGATCACTGAACAAGCATCGAACTTGTCATAGAAATGCCAGCGAAAAACAAAAAAATCTCGAACCCCTACACTCGAAACCCCAAATTAAATCCAATCGCGTCAGGCAAAGAGCGTCAGGCCGATGCACTCGAAATCACTAGTTCGATTCACGTCAACATTATTGACCAGCATGACCAGAAGGGTCCAAACTGCAAACAACAATCGACAATCACACGCGCATTCACATACACTCATGCGCGAAAGTATTCGTCTGGTTAAATTTACTACGTTCGACAATTGAAATAATAAATGAATAAATGAACAAATACAGCAAGAAGAAGATCTCAAGATTATATCACTAAAATTAGAAAATAATTTAACGATATATATAATAATTACGTTATGTTTACTGGAGTTACGGACCGTGGTGGCGCTAGTGAGTTAAGTCGACTCAAAGCTGTCATATGCAACAAGATCTGAATTAACGTAATATTGTAACTTCCTATTTCTTAATTAGTGAAACTTTTTATCAATATTATACAATATTTTCATGATTCACCGATATCACATATTTATAACAAACGTATCGAATTATTTTCCAATTTCACTCGTATAACTTTATATGGTCCTTTTTGCTATATCTACACATCGTTATCGTTTCAAGTATGTCAGTGTAACCCGTATATATTACCTTTCCTAATAAATGAATAAATGAACAAATACAGCAAGAAGAAGATCTCAAGATTATATCACTAAAATTAGAAAATAATTTAACGATATATATAATAGTTACGTTATGTTTACTGGAGTTACGGACCGTGGTGGCGCTAGTGAGTTAAGTCGACTCAAAGCTGTCATATGCAACAAGATTTGAATTAACGTAATATTGTAACTTCCTATTTCTTAATTAGTGGAACTTTTTAATATTATACTATATTTTCGTGATTTACCGATACCACATATTTATAACAAACGTATCGAATTATTTTCCAATTTCACTCGTATAACTTTATATGGTCCTTTTTGCTATATCTACACATCGTTATCGTTTCAAGTATTTCAGTGTAACAGCATGACCAGAAGGGTCCAAACTGCAAACAACAATCGACAATCACACGCGCATTCACATACACTCATGCGCGAAAGTATTCGTCTGGTTAAATTTACTACGTTCGACAATTGAAATAATAAATGAATAAATGAACAAATACAGCAAGAAGAAGATCTCAAGATTATATCACTAAAATTAGAAAATAATTTAACGATATATATAATAATTACGTTATGTTTACTGGAGTTACGGACCGTGGTGGCGCTAGTGAGTTAAGTCGACTCAAAGCTGTCATATGCAACAAGATCTGAATTAACGTAATATTGTAACTTCCTATTTCTTAATTAGTGAAACTTTTTATCAATATTATACAATATTTTCATGATTCACCGATACCACATATTTATAACAAACGTATCGAATTATTTTCCAATTTCACTCGTATAACTTTATATGGTCCTTTTTGCTATATCTACACATCGTTATCGTTTCAAGTATGTCAGTGTAACCCGTATATATTACCTTTCCTAATAAATGAATAAATGAACAAATACAGCAAGAAGAAGATCTCAAGATTATATCACTAAAATTAGAAAATAATTTAACGATATATATAATAATTACGTTATGTTTACTGGAGTTACGGACCGTGGTGGCGCTAGTGAGTTAAGTCGACTCAAAGCTGTCATATGCAACAAGATTTGAATTAACGTAATATTGTAACTTCCTATTTCTTAATTAGTGGAACTTTTTAATATTATACTATATTTTCGTGATTTACCGATACCACATATTTATAACAAACGTATCGAATTATTTTCCAATTTCACTCGTATAACTTTATATGGTCCTTTTTGCTATATCTACACATCGTTATCGTTTCAAGTATTTCAGTGTAACACGTGTATATTACCTTTCAAAAACGCGTATGGGTGTATATGTACACGCGAATGTAGATGGTAAACAAGAAACAAAGAGAGAACAAGGCCCCTCGAAAACTGGGTCGGACCCATTTTTCCTTCGTGAACGATAAAGACATTCGTTGAAGAGGAAGATTTCAAGCGCCTCACCCTGTATACGCGAACCGGTCGGCATTCGTGCTTCATATTTCAAGCGCAAAAATACGGCGGCTTAACGTTTCTCGAGCAAGAGCAGAAAAAGGGGCAGAGACGCAGCTTCGGCCGTGGCCGCGGCGAGCATAAGATGGCACTCGAGTGGCTTACGTCGGGAGACGAGTATCGCATGCATACGCTTAGAACTGGTTTGCTCGGCGGTACGAGCAGAGCGTGCAACGGTGTCTTTAAAGAAAATGGAAAGGTGGGTCGTGTTCGCGGAGATCCCTTCCATCTTTCCGCGGGCCGGTGTACGCGCATGCGCACGCGCATGCGTGGTCGCGACACAGGCACGGCCGAGTGGCGGCGCTGCCAGCCGTAAAAGGCCGACGGGTTAGAGTTTAGACGTATCGAAAGCGCGGAGATGTCCCGTAATTAGTCGCTCGACTGTCCGCAACGGACCCCGCTCGGGCCAGCTCGATTCCAATTATACGCCGGTGACTGACGGCCGTCCATTTTACGCCGATTGAAACGTTCTACGACGCTGGCCAAAGGCGAGCCGCGATCACCGATTTCCGCTGTCGCGAACTCGCTTCCTAGCTTTTGACGTTATTGATCCTAGAGGGGAGCTTAGGAACCTTCTAATGGGAATGCATTCGCGTGGTTTTTATTCATCTAGCGTGGATATGTTTGGACTGCACGGATGATTGATGAGGTTTATCGTTCAGATAGTTGATCGATTATGGTTATTGGTTAATTGGTAATTGGGTTGATGTAGCACTTTACTTCTTTTGCAAGCCTGAATTTCTGGGAACTATGCTTGGCTATTGGGTGAATTAGAAGTACATGTAGAGACTGTTTTTAAATTAATATATAAATAATATTTATTAATTATAATATTTAAATATTTATTAATATTAAATTAAAATAATTATACTTCGTATGTTAAATAATAATTTATATTAAATATATGGTACATGTATATTTTTTGAGCAAATAATTTGGATATTAGGTAATTATATTTTTGTGAATGGAAAATTTTTAAATCTATATACGAATATTGGAATGCTTGAACTGGGTATTAATATTTATTAATTAGCTTTCTTTCGCTCTTGGAATATAATTCTGTATAGACGAATTTTCGTGTTTATTTTTTCCTTTTCTTTTCCTTTGTAAATCTGAATTTGTGAGAACTGTATTGAGATATTGGATAAATCAAAAGTACATATACGTAAAGATTTTTAAAAATGAATGTATAAAGTATAAATTTCGATTTATATTGAATACGTGTTACAAAATATTTTATCACACAATTTGGACATTAGGTAACCGAATTTTTGCAAATGGAAAATTTTCGAGTATACATACGAATATTTAAATATTTTGACTATACACTAAAATTTAAAACTTGCAATATAATTTTGTATAAAACCATTTCCTTACATTTTTGTGTTTGTGTGCTTTTTGTCTAAATTATCCTAGTTAATAAAAATACTGAAAGAAGCCAAATATAAATTTTCACAAGCATCTGACATATCGAATGGAAAAAGAAAACAAATACGAAAATACAATTTTTTAATAAACTATTAAAATTCAATTTCGTATGAAGAAAAATTAAAGATTATTTCGCTATGCATCTTCCAAAATCTTATTCAATATCCTAAAATTTATTCTCATATTAAAAGCAATACACAATGACACAAAATTTAAACAATTACACAGATTTATGCAATCTTCAAATAGGTAACAAACAAACAAATTGTCAATTATGAGCTAACAAAATAAAAAATGACTACTTTGTTGCTCAGCTATTCGATTTACTATTCCTAAATCTATAATCAGGACAGTATCCGAATTTTTATACAATGGTGGCTGAAATATAAAAAGTATTGCTATCGTTTTATCAATTTCTTTCTCGCAATATCGTATGCCTTTTGTTCAGGGATTCGTTTCACTTCGAAATGTTTCCGGCCCTGGTTATTACGAATAAATACGGTCCTTTTTTTTATTATTTCTCGGGTGTATACTCCAGAGAGATCGGATGCAGAAAGCACCATACGAAGGGTACTTCTCATTAGCAGAGCGCGGCTGTGGATCGTTCGAATCCGGTTTTCATGACATAAGCTACGCGCCTTGAATCAGTAGTACCCATCAATGAGTGTGTACGCGTATTTAGGTACGTGTACGGGACAAATACACGTATCAGGTGCACTTATTTGAACGATTGGATGCGTGAGCCGTCCATACCTACGGTCGTTACAGACAGGGAAATACTGGCGATGAAAATTGGAAAAAATTTCGCAATTTAACTGGCTTACAGAGAAACCTGTCGTGCACGCGGAATTATTTTATTTTCCCGTTGATAAATCACGTTTCGCGATAGCGTCGCTTTTGCGAGATAAATTTTGCCCTTTACAACCTTTTCCATGGTATATAAATGATTGAATACTTTTAGGGTATTAATTTCAGTTTTCACGGTTGGTTTGCTCTCATTTTTCTATGCAATTCCCGTCTACCATAGAGCTGTTCCTGGGTATAGTAGGTGGATTTTTCGGAATTTCACGTGGGTTTTGCGAATATTATTGACAGAGAGAATTTTGTTAAAAATTTAGGAGAGACGTAAAAGGTATAGTACGTTATAGTACATTATTGATTCCTTTCAGTAATATTGCGATTTTATGATGAATACTAAAAATTGAAATGATAATAAATTCTCATCCTCACCTTTTATATATTTATATTGAAAATTTAAAAATCGATAGTAATATATTTAATATTTATATTCATATTATTATTTATATTAAATATATTACTGTACAATATAATAATCTAGACAAAATTTAATAGTATGGCATTTATTAACTATGTATTACTTTGTTATCTCTAAATTTGTTATTAAATTGTTATTGTCTATTTAACTTAATTAATTTCTTTTAATTAATTATCTATTAATGATTCATTATTTATAATTATATTTTATTATTTTATATATTACAGTAATAGAAGGTAATACAAAAATACTTATATTTATTAATATAATATTATATTATTGTAATAAACTTATGTTAAATATATTACTATATTACATAATAATACGCTATTTAATGTACACATTGTTTTGTTACTTGTAATTCATTATTTACTTTATTTAATTAATTTCATTTAACTAATTATTTACAATATTCATTATTAATAATTAAGTTTTATTATAGTATAGTAATATAGTCTCAATATAGTATACTAATATAGTATCATCTCAATGTCTATATTAATATTATTTTATATAGTATTTTAATATATTACATATTTAATTCATTTATAGTATTTTTCAATCTCTAAAATTAAAAATATTATTCCACAATATTTCAACCATATATACAAAGACAATTAAACTATTCTATCAGAAGATAACACTGTTCTTTCCTTATAATAAAGGAACTATTTTTTCACAAAAGAGGAAGTTTGAAGATCCCTTATAAAGGAATTGAAGTTGTTTCATCAAAATCTATTCTAAGACGTTATCGATTATTTATAAAACGTATATGTCTACACATATATCTACATATATATGCATCTACATACCTTTCCTTGCAATGGCAAGCTTATTTCAGAAAGGACGACTGGATCTGATACGTTTTCTTGGCAAAGGAAATGCCAGGGGTGTAGTGATCCCTTTATCAAGCCTGCAGCCTGTCAGAATTTTTTACCTCCCAAGTCGCCAGTGTTTCCTTTTGAATATGGTGCGCATATTTTTCCTCGTGTACCTTTCCCGTCTACCACATGCACGATAAATGGATAAACACGGCGATCGATATCGAAGGTTGTCAAAATGCAGAGGAACTGCTGGAAAAATACTCAAGGCTCTGGCGAATGTTAACCTCGCGCGCCGCCATTTTTGTCGACGCTCGTTAACGTTCAAATGTCTTTATCCAGCGTATCCTTCTACACGGCCAAGACAAATTGACTTGCATTCACTTTGGCCTCAACAATCTTTTTCCTCTTCCCTTTTTGCTTTTTTAATTCGCTTCTAATTAATTACTTTTTAATTCCTCGAGTTCCATCTACCCGGTGCTCTCGGTGAAAAAGACAATTCATTATGGCTCGCACTTAATGGATACTTGGATGCATTATTCAAAGCCATCGCGTTTAATTTCAGTTTGCAGAACTTTCAAAGAACGCTCTTTCGAGCGAACGATTGCGAACAATAACTTGTTGCTGCGAAAGAAACAGGCCTTTCATTAATGGAACAATTATCTTCAGCGGTATGCTTCGGTTATTGCTCTGTTTTCATTTGCCTAACTTTTCTGTCATTAAGTCTAATATCCTGACTTTCAACAAGTGTTCTTTTTTCTCTACTCTTACGGTGCTCGGACATAATTGCTGCTTCGCCACGGCTATTAGCCGTTCTTGTCAACCTATGAATCGCTGTGTCTTTGAAGAAAGTAATTGAAATCGGATCTAAATTCCACCGTGACTTATTCTTGAGATTAAAGTTATTCAGTCCGTCTTTTGATGTTTCTACGTTTTACTTCGTTTCAGGGATGAGATTGTAAAGTCTTTTATAATTTGACTGTTATTGTTAGTGGAATTATTTATTTTCACATTTGATTCTAGATCCCATAGTATATACCTAAATATCTATCTATATATAGTTCATATACGTAGTAATCTCTTCCTGTATATGCAAGGTGTCCCAAAAAAGGTAGTTTAACCCTGCATGCAGAAACGAATCGAAAAGGAAGAATAAAATTTTTTGATTCGAAGCTTCGTTTTCGAGAAAATCGATTTTGAATATTCGCCGAGTACACGTGCACTTAGCTATGGTTTAGATGTATGGGCCATCAATACATCAGTATCGGTGGTATAACCGAGGACGGGGTGATTCTACATGAAAAAACAAATCGAAAATAAGGAATAAAATTTTTTGATTCGAAGCTTCGTTTTCGAGAAAATCGACTTTGAATATCCACCGTGTACGCTGGTATATTAATGGACCATTCGCCATTGTTAGCCGGAGTTAAGTGCACGCGTACTCGTTGAATATTTAAAGTCGATTTTCTCGATAACAAAGCCTCGAATCAACAAATTTTATTCTTTATTTTCGATTTGTTTTTTCATGTATAATAAAATCACTTCATTTCTGGTTCTACTGAGACGTTGCTGGGACGTCCTGTATGTTATATACATAGTAGTCTATATATGTATATAGTATAGTATGTACACCATATAGTTGATGATATATAATATATAGTACATGCCATAGTAGAGTATATTATATGATATTGTATATAATGTGACATATACCTTATTGTGGTATTTAAAATATTATATTCAATATAATACACTATTTACTATTATAGTATTCAGCACAGTTTGTATAGTATGATATAGTATAATAGAAGATTATCATATTAATGAACGAAATAAAGTGATTTGCAATGATGTGTCATACGATGTATATGTTCACTATGAAAATAGAAGTATGCTAAAAATTTCAAGGTTACCTTCATCTCTTAACAAATTGTAAATATATATTTTTTAATGAGATTTATACATATTTGTGTAAATATTTAATTATAAAGTAGCATTAGGGAATTTATGTTCAATACTCGTTAATTTAAAAAATATCCAAATTTGAATTTCACAAAGTCTGATATACTAAAAAAAAAAAAGAATAAAACAAAAAAGCATATTAAAGAAAGAAACTAAAATATTTGTCTGCCATTTTTAGGCCCTAGTGCTTTCATGGTTACTTGGAAAATTGACACTCTAACTGTTATATAAAAAGGTTACAGTACCGTGAATGAAGGCCCAAAATGAACGTGTCCTTGAAATCTTTGAAACGCCTCCGCTTCCCAAGCAGACATGCGAAAACAATTTCATTTTGCCCAATAAAATTTTTTTCCACCTTTCACTGCCTTTGCACTACAGCCCGACTCCCTGCGTGGGACGTACTATATATTCTTCCATGATTTATCGCTATAACCTCTTAACGGTACCAAAGAACAATGAAATCGTAATAACTCCTCAAAAAACTACCCATATCCGAACCAAACTGGCTCTCAAAATATACGATCCACCGAGGACAGAAACGAACAGCAACAAAATCAATAACCTCTCTATAATATTTCCCACAGATAAACGCTCTCTGCAGTCCAATATAATCCTAGTTTATACGATAAAATAATACACGCAAAATACGTACAGAAGATACCCATAACCGAACCGAACTAACTCTCAAAGTATACAACCCACTGAAAACAAGAATAAACAAGAACCGCGTCAAATATCATCAGACCGAGGACATGCACACATAACCTCTCCATGAGATCTGTCTGTCTCGTTACTCGAATCTCCCCACAGATGGCGCCATTCGCAGTTCGACGTAATTCTAGTTTATCGCTTTCGTAGCACACTCGTCGGTTCGTTGGTGGAATTCTAAAATAACTCGAACGATTCGAAGCCACGCCGCGTATTTTGCTGCTTCGATAATTTTCGTAGCTAACGAGAGAGCGCGCTAGCGTCGGTTTACACGTGCACTCGTGCGTCCATTCCCATCGCGGCACGGGCTGGCATGCAAACGCTCGTCCGGTACACATCATTTACACAGCATCCCTATTATGTAAATATATTCCTGCGACTTATCGGTGCACAATGAGTGGACATTGTTTATTCGCCATAGCGCGAGCGAACCTAACCTCGATACGCAGGCAATCGGTGGCTCCGTCTGGCGGAAAAGTATTTCATGGCGGACATAGCGGGCCGGTTCGACGTTGCTTGTCAATAAAGGCTCACAATTAGTTCGGCGCAGGTGTACGCGTTAGTTGGACATCTCGGATGGACGTGCATGCCACGCAATGGGTATCCAGCAGGTACCCCATTGAACGGTACACCCTGGGATCTTAAGTATGCGCCGCTGGTGCGTCATCAGCGAGCTAACCTAACAGATACCCGGCGTGTAACGATTGGCGGGAACCATAAATCGATCATTTAATTGCACTCCCGTCGGGAAGAACATTTTACTAGCCCACCGTCTCGCGCTCGTGCTCCTCCTTGTATGTACGTTTGGCGAGGCCCGACGACCGTTATACGCCTATCCACGGGGCCACAGGGAAGATCGATGTCGGTGAGACCGGTGACTTGAATGAATCGCGAAAGCAGCCCGATCGGTGAACACGAATTGGCCTGCTGAAAACGCGGAAGTCGTGACCGCGGTAGCGACTAACGACTACCAGCATAGATCTTTGCTTGAAATCTTCGCCTCTCTTACAAATTGTAATGCGGGATTTGGAGCCGAGCACTCGCCAGGGGTTATCTTAAGTCTTGTCGCGACGATCTCTTGATATTTAATCGGGTTATCACCCTTTGTTCCTACATCTTCGTGCTTTTTGTAGGTTAGCTTCGAGAATTGGCAGAAATGTCAACCCCATGTAGAAACTTCTATTCTTTATACCAAATGGTTGATTAGAAATTTAATTAAGTTTAATACTTTTTAATTTATTTTTACGAAATTTTTAAATTGAAATTATTTCTCGAGAAATCTTTTTATTTTTTCTTTTTTAATTTCGGATTTACGGCGAATAATTTATTTCATTTAAAGTACTTGAATATTAATTTATAAATTTAGATCAATTTATTATTTTTGAATTTATTCTTAGGAAATTCATAAGTTGAAATTATTTCTTATGAAATCCGATTTGTATTTTTATAAGAATTTTTGTTTTCTGTTTTAATTAGTGGGTTGAAGATAACAGATATGTATTTCATTTGAAGTACTTAAATATTGATTTATAAATTTAATTCAATTTAATATTTCTGAATTTATTTCTGCGAAATTCTTAAATTGAAATTATTTCTTGTGAAATCCGATTTATATTTTTATAAGAATTTTTGTTTTCTTTCTTAATTAATGAATTGTAAACAACAGATATTTATTTCATTTAAAGTACATTATGTTTCTAACGAGAATTATTAATTTAATTCATAAATTTAATTAAACTTAATATTTTCTAATTTATTTCCTGTGAAACTCTGAATTATGTTAAATAAATGAATGGAAAAATCATTATAACGTTTTCTCTTTTGATCTTTCCTATAAATTAGAGTCGAGACGATATATTAGAGTGTCCGATAAGTCCGTGCCGATTTTCGGTAGGTGGCGTAAGTACAGGTCTGAATATATATATCAAAATGATTGAAAACAAATGACATTCGTAAATATCTTAAAAAATGGTACTTCAGGCATATTTGAAAAAATTGTAAAAATTGGAAGAACAGAATTTTCAAGTTGCCTGAAAGATGGAGAAAGGTTGTATTTAAATCTCCCGCGTTCCAATTTCCCTTTAAAAGCGGCACGAACTTTCCGGACCACCCAATATATACATCCTACTCACCCACTTCAATAGAACCTTCCTAAGCTACCACAACTTAATTCAACGATCAATCGTAAAATATTATTTCTCACAAAACAGTCGAGTAAATCACCATCTGTTTCACCATGAGACTAATCGAGACTAGTCTCCCTTTACATATATACGTGGACATTGTAATCGTGCCAGTAGACAATCGGACACAATCAAGAACACAATCCAAAGGACTGACTCTCCTTATCACTTCCGTATTGACTCCAGCCCGCACCTCGATTCCTCGCCTCATCTCTTCTGACAAGGCACAGTTATCCGTCCATCGGACAACGTGGAAGCGCGGTTGCACAGGTATGAATATCCACACGTCTCAATTAAGCCCACCTAAAAGTGAGCCTGGCGTTCGGAAGATATATCGATCGTATTCTCGAAACGATCGCCGGTTCGATTATCGTCCCTCTGGACTCGAAAGCGATCCATCAAATCGGGCGAACAGGAAATTGATGCTTGGCCAGCGTCCCGCGAATTGTTCTCCATGGCCTAACTCGCGATAAGTCAGCGCTCGTTAGGCCCCTCGGTCCACTGTGTTTTCCTCGGCCCGGGAAAGATATACGAGCGAGATTAATCAATTACTATCGGTCTCTGTACGCGTTACGACAAACGTTACGAGCTCATTGACGGACAACGCCGTGAAGAATAATTACAGGGATTCAGAGCTGAATAGGATCCCGAGCGCTGGCGTATGAAACGCGGGAAGGATTTATACCGGTTACATCCACGAATATTTATCGGCACGATTACCCTATTCCTTAACCATAAAATCATCTGTCAATGTTGGCTGGAACGATGCGCGATCGGTGAACCGATACACGCCTACGTAAGGCGAATCCTTTGCCGCCTACAGTCACACGGTAACGTGTTTGAAGACGGCTACCCATTCATTCGGCTCTGCAGCGCGGGCATCCGCCGGGAATGCGCCACGGATGCATTTTTCTAGAAACTCTATAAGTTTGCCTATGGTGTTATTGCGCGTGTGGTACGGGGCTATTAACTCGCGGATGCTCGTGTATCTTTCGCAGCGTCACGTTGCGACTACTGTGGGTTGGTGACGCGTCGTTTCAGGGTTAAGACGGTCTGAATTTTACTTATGTTAGATAAGTTTCGCGATAGAATGGCAAGGTTTGACCACGATTGAGTTTTGTCGTGCTCGTGGAAGTTTGACGAGGATAGAATTTGGATGTTTTAACTGGGATTTCATAGGAATTGGTGCTTGCTGTTTTAGTAAGGTTGAGATGGCTTAATGGGATTTGCAGGGATGGAATTTTGATGTGTTTTAATTCAATTTTTGCTTCCTATTGGGTTTTGATTAAAGTGGAATTTTAATAATAATTGAATTTTATGTTTTGTTAAATTTCAGTGGAAATGAAATTTTAATTTGTTAATAGGAGTTTAATATTATACAATAATTAAATGTTAATAGGAATAGAGTTTTAACCTTTTTACAGGATTTTAATGAGAATAATATTTGTAGTTTTTAGTAACAATTTAATAAGAATAGAATTTTGATATTTTTATAGATTAGGATTTTTTAAAATAGGATTTTAACATTTTTTCAGGATTTTAATGAGAATAAAATTTGTATTTTTTAGTAAGAATTTAATAAGAATAAAATTTTGATATTTTCATAGATTGGATTTTTAAAAATAAGATTTTAACATTTTTACAGGATTTTAATAATATTATTTTTATTTTTTAGTCAGAATTTTATAAGAATAGAATTTTGATATTTTTATAGATTAGGATTTTTAATTTTTTACAGGATTTTAATGAGAATAAAATTGGTATTTTTCAGTTCGAATTTAACAACAAAAGAATTTTAATATTTTCATAGATTAGGATTTTTAAAAATAGGATTTTAATATTTTTACAGGATTTTAATGAGAATATCATTTGTATTTTTTTAGTAAGAATTGAATAAGAATAGAATTTCGATAATTCCACAGATTAGGATTTTTAATCTTTACAGGATTTTAATGCGAATTAAATTTATAGTTTTTAGTAAGAATTTAATAAGAATAGAATTTTGATATTTTCATAGATTAGGATTTTTAATCTTGTATAGTATTTTAATGAGAATAAAATTGGTATTTTTCAGTTCGAATTTAACAAGAATAGAATTTTAATATTTTCATAGATTAGGATTTTTAATCTTTTACAGGATTTTAATGAAAATAACATTTGTATTTTTTTAGTACGAATTTAATAAGATTAAAATTTCGATATTTTGATAAAATAGAATTTTTAATTTTTAATAAAATTTTAAAAAGATGTGTACTTCTGTGAACATGGGTTTATTCCATTAGAGTTGTAATGAGATTATTATGACGAGACATGGTTTGACTGTTTCCGTTTTTAATATTCTCGAATCATTATCGTTTTTTAATCATCGTATCCCTATAAATACATAAATACACAACACGCCACGTTGTGTTTGCTTCGTCACCATACCAATGCAAATCATACTTAATTACTTTTGACAATCGATAACCAAATATGCAAGCAAAATAATTACTGGTGGTTATATATAATCATTTCTACATTGCAATATATAACTAACAGTGGCTTTTATTAATTATTAGAATATAATTTTAGATTATCAATCTTTACTTAATTAAAATTTATTAAAAAATTATTTTTTCATTTCAATTAATTAAAATTTATCATACGATCCTAAATGTATATTTATCCAACATTCTTATATTTATTATTCATTTAATGTATTAGCAGTGAAGAGATCAAGCTTTTTAAATGAATCTTAGGAATTCTCAAGAATTCTAAAATTGAAGAAAGTACTCCATGGTATTATCAAGGTGTAGAGGCTGTACATCCTCGTATGAACTTTAGTTCTCCTCAATTAACGTGCGACCTGTCGTAATCCTAACGAGCACGTCAGACTTCAAACAAGAACTATAGGATTGTGGGTTTGTCTCCTAAGTCTAAACTACGACTAACATTCTCTCGTTACGTATGTACATGTTATCCTTGGAAGTTCTGCAGGAAACATATTCAAAGTTCTAGAAATTTAATAAGATATTGGATTGTGTGCCAGAAATAATTGTAAATTAAAATCATTTAAATTTAATAACAATTTCAGAAATATTCTCGAGTAATACAATTTTCCAGGTACAACCAATCAAAAAATTACAGCTCAACCTGATCTCAAATTTAATTTAAATTATAACATTTATAAATATTATAGGAGATTAAATTAATTTATGTCATCTGACTATCCAATTATAGGGGATCTAGAAAAGAATAAGAAACAAATGATAAGTAGTGTCGATTGAAAATATAAAAGACGAAATAAATGCTTGTGAAAAAATTCTGAAATGAAACAAATTAATAATCTAATTCGTTGGATCTTTCGATAATCCTACAACCCCCCACCCTTCCCCATTAATAACAATACTGTATAAAAAATATTGCAAATATTTATCAATTAAGTCACCATTCTTACGTCTATTCCTATACCCAAAAATCCTGCAGTTCATCTAATCGATGTGTTAGTGTTAGGGTAGTGTCAGTGGTGGATGAAATATCAATAACAATGAGAATAATTCTTTATTTAATTACAAAAAATCAAACACAAATATTAAGTTTAAATCTAATTAATTTCTCACAATCATATGTTCACACCTATTTTCATTGCAACTCAATTACAACTGAGCTATGCCTCAATCCCTCTGTTTGTTCTTTCTAATTTCATACATTACATGAACATACATAATTCACACAACACGTCAATCATTACACTCATACTCATTTATTACGATAACCTGAATCCATTAGATATTGGCATCCCATGTATACTTGTTCCACTCATCCTTTCTTACAGACATCGCTCCTTTATTATATTAACACATATATATTTAAAAATCTATGTAACTATTACCACATATATACATCATATTTGAAATATTTTTATGAGATTCATTAAATACGATTTTAATAAAATAGAATAGTTGTTGGCAAAGTTCCTAAATATTCAAATTATATGTAAATTAATTGAATTAATCTAAATATATTCTTATTATTAAATATACTAAACTTATATCTTTTAATATTAATTTTTATAACCTCATAAATAATTCTGTAATATCAATATTAATTTACCATCTTTCTTCAGAATATTGAATTCTCAAAAAATAATATTCCACCTTTTTGTAATTAAATTTTTATTCCATTACTTGAGTAGGATATTATGTATTTAGACACATAAAATATAAATTTTTAGAATATTTACGATTTTCTTTTTAATCTCATTAAATATGATTTTAATAAAATAGAATAGTTGTTGGCAAATAATAACTGTGTAAACGTAAATTAGTTCCTTAATATCCAAATGACATGTAGATTAATTAACCATTATCACAGGTAGAATGGACAATAACATCTAAAACCCTTTTAACAACTCTTTCACAAAGTACATATAAATTAAAATATTTAAATAATAAACTATTTGAAATGATAAATCGGTGCACTCTTGCCAAAAGTTTCTTCTCTCTCACTTACTCCTAATTACGATTACATTTACTTATTCACCCTTTGATACTTCTCAAACAATTATATTTCATTCTGGCACATTCTTCTTAAACATTTTTTCAAATATCATTCATACTAGGCATATCATTCATATTTATATCACATATGGCACAATTATAGGACAAATGAGTTGCATTCATTCAACCTCACTCACACTCACACACACAAAAGCAACCCTCACAATTGGAATAGCCTATATACAAATTTCAGGCACTTAATACCTAAATTACAATCCTATCACCGAGAGGAAATGAAAAAAAACAAAGAACCCTTTTCAAAATATTCAAGAATCCTCACTCACACTCACACACACAAAAGCAACCCTCACAATTGGAATACCCTATATACAAATTTCAGGCACTTAATACCTAAATTACAATTCTATCACCGAGAGAAAATGAAAAAAAAAACAAAGAACCCTTTTCAAAATATTCAAGAATCCTCACTCACACTCACACACACAAAAGCAACCCTCACAATTGGAATACCCCATATACAAATTTCAGGCACCTAATACCTAAATTACAATTCTGCCATCGAAAGGAAATGAGATAAAAGGAAAGAACTTTTTTCAAAATATTCAAGAATTCTCACTCACACTCACACACACAAAAGCAACCCTCATAATTGGAACACCTTATATAAAAATTTCAGGCACCTAATACCTAAATTACAATTCTACCACCGAGGGGAAATGAAAAAAAAAAAAACAAAGAACCCTTTTCAAAGTATTCAAGAATCCTCACTCACACTCACACACACAAAAGCAACCCTCACTATTGGAATAGCCTATATACAAATTTCAGGCACCTAATACCTAAATTACAATTCTGCCATCGAAAGGAAATGAGATAAAAGGAAAGAACTTTTTTCAAAATATTCAAGAATTCTCACTCACACTCACACACACAAAAGCAACCCTCATAATTGGAACACCTTATATAAAAATTTCAGGCACCTAATACCTAAATTACAATTCTACCACCGAGGGGAAATGAAAAAAAAAAAAAACAAAGAACCCTTTTCAAAATATTCAAGAATCCTCACTCACACTCACACACACAAAAGCAACCCTCACAATTGGAATACCCTATATACAAATTTCAGGCACCTAATACCTAAATTACAATTCTGCCACCGAGAGGAAATGAAAAAAAAAAAAAAACAAAGAACCCTTTTCAAAATATTCAAGAATCCTTTGCTCCTCTTAAACTTACCCAAGAGTCCGGCATTCCCCCTCCAAAGCGTTCGTACGAAACGGTATCAGGGAATTTAACCAGTTCCGATAGCCAGGAACGTGCACCGACACCCACGTGCTTCTCGCATAAACAGACGCGCGACAATATTCGCGACGTTTTATACGTATCATCCGGTAACACGCACACAGTGCTAACGTTCATTCCAGCAGGCCGGGGCATGCAATCACGGTGATCGGTGGAAAAAAATCGAAAAACTAGTTCCCCCCGAGCCCGTGTACATACTACCCGATCGAAATACGTACGCTGAATAGCCGCTGTGTCGCTTGTGTCGATAGGCCGGCCTAGGGAATTCCTTGTGCACCGAAGGGAAACCTCGCGATCCAGGTCCACCGGTGTACCCCGTTGTCTCCCGTTTTTGCCGATGCTGAAATTGTTATGCCGCGGACACCAGCCGATGATCCTATATATTTATTCCGATCATCGTACTCGGATCTTGTATACCTTCGCTGCTCCAAAGGTAGCGGAGGAACGGGCTGCCGTTTATATCATGTGGCAGGATAATGCGTGAACGTTCGCCAAGGTTTATGGACCATAACGTTTCGCATTGGCGAAAGGTAGAATCGAAGCGTTTCGAATAAACTGTACGGGAGGATCTGTGTGATTATTTTTCGAAATTCTTTTCTTCCACCCGCCACCGAACATATGCAACCCGAACACCCCAAATTTCATGAAATTTATATGTCAGATAGTTCTCAAAAAAATATTTCACACGTATTTTTTTTTTTTTTTTTGATATAGTCCATATTATCGGGGTGAAAACAGCCCCAAAAGTTAGGGGATGAAAATATTTTCTGGAATGGATATATTTTTTCGGAATGCAAAAGAACTAGGGATAAAATTTTTACTCCTCAAAGATATTCTTTTTCAAATGGGGAACGCAAGTATATGGAAATTTTTGAGGAAAATTAATTTGTTTAATTAATGTATTAATAATTCAAATTTTTTGTTGCTGTTTGCCATACGAGATTTTAATTTACATTCATCTAAGTGAAAATAGGAGATACGTGTTTTTGGAATTTTTTATTTTTTCTGTATGAATAATAATTGCGATATGAATAATTTTCAGCTATTTCTACGAGTAGAAACTTTTTCCATGTTTCGATTAATTATTACTGATTCAGAACATACTGTTGGTTGTGATTTTCGTTGTGATTGTGTAGCCATAGACAGAGCATGCGTTTTATATTTTGTCAGTTGGATATGTGTGTTCGTAGTGGGTCTTTGTGATGTGATGGTGTAAGGACAAAAGATTATGTTTGCCCTGAGGGACATCATTTAGGTTCTTTTTCTTCATTTGTCAAATCGATTAACTTCGAGGAACAAAGAGTAGAAATTTATTTTAAGTATAGAAATGAAACTTTGGTGCTAGAATTTTGAAAAATTCAAAATTTGGAATCATATATGTAGTGGTAGCATAAATTATATTGGTATTCTTGTTATATGATGTTAATATCTATCACTGATCTTATGACTAATTCTATCTCTTTGTTAGTAGTTAGTATTGCTTATTATGGCTGTATCACACGTAGTCTTGATGTACCTTACACATTGTGTGATTCATTGGTATTCGTAGTTGAAACTTTTTTCTACCAATATTTATAATTGTGCAAGAAAAGAGGAATTTAATATACTAGGATCAGTCTTGGTCCTCATTCTCTGCAGGAGATTCCTTTTTAGCTCTGTATAGTACAAAATTCGCCATTTTTGTTTCCAAAATCGCTACTACTAAGTTCATAGCAACGAATATAGATATACTAATAAATAGAATAAATTACATTGGTATTCTTTTCATTTTGCATTAGTGAGTACCTCTACCCTGACTAATTCTATACCTACGCCAATGCTTTGTCCTATTCAGCTTCGATAAATCCAATCCGATAAATAAATCGACTCGATTTACAAATGTAACACTTCCAGTCATTAATGAAAATTTATCTGTCCTATTTTCATCATTATCTGTATGAACATAGTCCTATTACACTACAATCCATCAGGCCCATGTTACTTTGTCTAGCCACCTTCTGGTGAACATGCAGTACTACGCAGAATTAGAAAGCAGTTCCCTGGAAACAATTAAAATGTAATTGGTCACAGTGTAATAAATTATTAACAATTCTATCGAAAATTTAATTCATATTCCCCAACCTATCCACGTAGATATACATATCATCACATACTGTCAAATTAATATACAATTTACAGTAGAAAGTTACATTTAACATAGAAAACAAAATGGATGAAACAGAATGATACTATAGTATCAAATCCAATAGAAAATTAACATAAAATGATCAACAAAAGGATAACATAAAATAAAAATAATACTTATATACTATTATGTAGTATAAAATACCTACTGTAGTGAAAAATATTACTACTATACTGATTCTATACTTGCATTTGATTCCAAGAATCTAAAAATGGAGATTTTAATACCTACATAACCTATACTACTTCTATACTTGCATTCGTCTCAAAAAATCTAAAAATTGAGATTTTAATACCCACCTAACCTATACTACTTCCATACCTGCATTCGTCTCCAAGAATGTAAAAATGGAGATTTTAATACCTACATAACCTATACTACTTCTATATTTTCATTCTTCTCAAAAAATTTAAAAATGGAGATTTTAATACCTACATAACCTATACTACTTCTATACTTGCATTCGTCTCAAAAAATCTAAAAATGGAGATTTTAATACCTACATAACCTATACTACTTCCATACTTGCATTCGTCTCCAAGAATCAAAAATGGAGATTTTAATACCTACATAACCTATACTACTTTCATTCCATACTTCCATTCTTCTGGAAGAATCTACAAATGGAGATTTTGCGGATTAAAAATGAAGTTGCACGAATCGAAAAGAATTCTTTTTGGTCCTATATCGCCTTGCGAGACTTCCTTCCAGGTCTGAACAGTACAGGTATGCACGAGTCAAAGGATCCCCTCGGTATATTTCTAGCCTGTCGTAATAGGATTACTAGCATCCAGCAATTTTATTAGTCGGAACACAACGCACGGATAATTTTATGTAAATATGCAGGACGTTACGTGGAGCATATGTTCGTTAAGATTTTTCTTCTTCCTCGCTTTTTTCTTCTTCTGTAGAGCAAAGTTCCACGGGGGTGGAAAATTGGTCGTTAATAATCGTCTCGCTTTTAAGCTTCCTCCTTCTCCCTCTCATTTCCTCCATACTCGAGCTACTTGGCGTTCGCTTATTATTTATGACGGCTAATAGCACGAACCTTGTACTCATTATACGCTACCACGGTGAAACTTATATATAGTTAATTAATAATGATCTTACGCGACGACTACTTTGTTGTACGCTTCTCAGGATCTACGCTCGCTATTTATGCCAACAGGTTTCTTGGCAAGGAGGAAAGTGCAGATAATTAACCCTCCTCCCTCCCTCCAGTGTGAGAACTGTGACTCTTCAAATTACGTTTTGGGGCTGGACGGTATTCGCGATAAATTTCATCTCGTGGTCATCTGTGGTCAAAAGTGGGGTGGATAGGAACAGGAACGGATTCTTTATGTAAAAATGGATGAAAAACGTGGTATAAGATTTTGTCGTTCGAGGCTTAGTTTTTGAGAAAATTAATTTTGAAAATCTCTTGGGTGTGTACGTAGTTATATAGCATATTGTAAGACAAGTATTTCATTGATAAAATATTTCCCTATACTTTCGTCGATATAATAACTTGCAGCTGTGTGGGCGTTCTGTATAAAGAACACGTGGTCTATACTGTCATTGTACACTACGCAGTGTATATATACCTACACAAACTGCGAGAGTTTAATCTATAGGTCGAAACAAGAGAAAAATGTTATACGAAGTTTACGAATAATTTTTGTCTTCTAACCTATAGATTGAGTTAACTCGAAGTTAGTATGGAAACTCAGGAGAACCTATAAATTAGTATAGTCAAGGTAATTTGTTAAAAAAATATCACACTATTGAAATATCTACAAATTTCTCCATCTTATGGTCAGCCTCATAATTCCAATTACATGATGTCATCATACATAACAGGTTAGGAACACTGCTTTGTATCACAGAACAAAGGCGCACCACCTAGCGTAGAAATCCGGTACTTACCGACCAGCCCAATAATATAAATACAGTACACGATAATTAACCTGATGTAATAAAACCAAGACGTGTACACATAAACATACTTTTATCTCAACAAGTGTCGATATTAATTTCAGCAAAAGCACCAATATACTTCGCTAACACGACAGACAAAATCTATAAAAGCATTCATTTCGACCAGTTTGGTAGTTCCGTCGTTAAAAACACATTCGTCGAACGATAACGCTTCCCTGCCTAACCTAACCCGTGCATACTCGCGCCTACAGGAGCAGGAATATTGTTATCGGCACTGGGTGCGCGCGCATGCGAGAAGCGTTGGCCGGCGCCGGCAGCGCCGCGTCGCGGTGCGGAAAAGAAACGAGGCGTGCGTTGGCCAACGGCGCGCGGGACAATTTTTAGCGTTTCTCTTCGGCCCTTTATAGCACTTGGCGAAGCGTCTCTTTATAACGTAATTATCAGTTTCGCGGAGGGAAATGTCGACACGTGAACGAGTATGCATTTTGCTCCGCTCATTCCGCAATCTGCCCACGGTCGATCGTTACGACTTGAACTTTTCACCGGGCAACTCGTTCGCGGACGGTAATATGCACTTGGTACTTTATTACCGGGCCATTAAGTGGCCACCATTAATTGTAAGTTTATTAAATGTTGGCAAAAACGAATTCCAGAGGAACAAGCTCGGGCCACGGGTTTGCGGAGTAGGCGGCTTATTATAACGCCGACTTTCACGTTAACCTTCTTCTTTCGTGCCCGTGCTCTTCATCGTTAATGATCCTTTCGATAAATCAAACGAACGCGGAACCATTGATCGATGCTATCTCTCGGCCCCTTCTCGGCACCGGGATAAGAAGTCGCGCTGAAATTGGACTCAGCTGTACGGATTCTTTCGACGCCTACAGAGGCACGTAACGTGTACGAATATCGGGCCTGCGATCGGATCGATCATTTATCGAAAGTCACTGGGCTTGGATAGTAGCAGCGCGTGGAACCCGTTTATCTAGGAAAGGCAGCGGATGCATTGAAATCGGTTCTGTTTTCTCCAGTTAAAATGTACGGGTCGCGCTTTGTTCGTCTTTTTATTTCATTCTTCGTTTCTTTGTTTTCGATATTTTACATTATTATTCGTTTGATACGTTGCATCGTATTTCCAAGATTTTCGGGATTTATGAAATTATTTTGGTTATGGCTCTTTTTTCATGATCATTAATTTGATATGTTGGGTTGTATCTGAGCTTCGTGTTTGGTGGAATTATTTTAATTCGGGTTTTAGAATGCATTTAATTTTTGTTTTGTGTATGAGATTATACAGTATTCTTGTATTTAATTGAGCGTTTAGAAGTGTATTTGTTTTTGTTATTTTTGGATGAGAAAATATCTCAAAAAGGGTAAGAAGGTGTTAAAATGTTCTTAATTATTTTAATTTGTTGCCAATTTTATATATAAATTTTTCCTTATATTATTTTAAGTAATTAAGAGTAATTCTGCAAATTTCTGAAAATGTTTCAAATTTTATATAATATTAAAATTGGTATATAAATATTCCTAATTATTTTAATTTATTGCCAATTTTATATATAAATTTTTCCTTATATTATTTTAAGTAATTAAGCGTAATTCTGCAAATTTCTGAAAATGTTTCAAATTTTATATAATATTAAAATTGGTATATATCACAATATGTTCAAAATTATTAAAAAAAAAAGGAATCCTTAATCATATGAAAATTGAATATACAGATAGTAATATTACCATATGTTTAGTATCATCGTGTAAACTTTTATCGCTACATAAAATTAAATATATATTTTTGGATGAGAAGATATGTCAAAAAGTATAAGAAGGTATTCAAATATTCTTAATCATTTTAATATATTGCCAATTTTATATATAAATTTTTCCTTATATTATTTTAAGTAATTAAGAGTAATTCTGGAAATTTCTGAAAATGTTTCAAATTTTAGTTATTGTATGAAAATAAAATATTATATGGACATATAAATTGGTATATAATAATAATATCACAATATGTTTAAAATTACTAAAAAAAAATCCTTGACCATATAAAAATTGAATATACAGCTAGTAATATTACCATATGTTTAGTGTCTTCATGGAATATTTATCTCTACATGAAAATTAAATATAAATAATACCCAATATTATTAAACAAATTTTTATTCCAATATGAAACTTTTCTTTCCTTTTCTTTTCACTGAAATCCATACACCACCACCCACCTCCCAAACAAAAGGAAATTCTATAACAAACTTTAACGATTCCCAGTATGTATTAATAAACAAATTTTTATTCCTATATGAAACTTTCTTTCCTTTTCTTTTCACTCAAATCCACGTACTTTTCTTTCCCCCTCCCCCCAAAATAAAAGAAAATTTTAAAAGAAACTTTAACGATTCCCAGTATGTATTAATAAACAAATTTTTATTCCTATATGAAACTTTCTTTCCTTTTCTTTTCACTCAAATCCACGCACTTCTCTTTCCCCCTCCCCCCAAAATAAAAGAAAATTTTAAAAGAAACTTTAACGATTCCCAGTATGTATTAATAAACAAATTTTTATTCCTATATGAAACTTTCTTTCCTTTTCTTTTCACTCAAATCCACGTACTTTTTTTTTCCCCTCCCCCTAAAATAAAAGTAAATTTTGAAACAAACTTTAACGATTCCCAGTATGTATTAATAAACAAATTTTTATTCCTATATGAAACTTTCTTTCCTTTTCTTTTCACTCAAATCCACGCACTTCTTTTTTCCCCTCCCCCTAAAATAAAAGTAAATTTTGAAACAAACTTTAACGATTCCCAGTATGTATTAATAAACAAATTTTTATTCCTATATGAAACTTTCTTTCCTTTTCTTTTCACTCAAATCCACGCACTTCTTTTTTCCCCTCCCCCTAAAATAAAAGTAAATTTTGAAACAAACTTTAACGATTCCCAGTATGTATTAATAAACAAATTTTTATTCCTATATGAAACTTTCTTTCCTTTTCTTTTCACTCAAATCCATGCACCTTCCCTTCCCCCTCCCTCAAAATAAAAGGAAATTCTAAAACAATCTTTAACGATTCCACGAATACATTTGTCACTAGAGTATACGATTCCTCGCCCTAGGAACGTCGCCAGAAATCGCCGTGTCCCTAGTACTATCCCAGTCTAGTATCTCAGACGTCCGAATGATCGGAAACGCCTGGCTGTCGAAAAGGATTTCTTTGCAGCCTGGGCTGTACCCGTTCCGCATGGTATACCATAATTTATCGCGTTCTCGTGGCATGGGAATAGAGTATTCAGGCCGTACGCGTAGCTTCCTAGTTATTAATCAAGATACATCGAACGGTTGCTAGTTGCCACGTTTTCAGGGTTTGATAAGTTATTGCATTCAATGCAAATTCCTCGCCGTCGATCGAACGGCGCGGAGGATCGCGCCGAGCTTTCCAGAAAACTTCTCCTCTCGCTTTGTTTCCAACGATTCATCTTGCTGTTTCGGATGTTGTGGATGTTGTGGAAATAGGAAGGGTGGAGCTGTTCCACGGGGATATCGATAGGGATGGCGGGGCCTATCTATCAGTGATACCGGAATGTCCAATAGATCGTGATAAGAACTGCGAACTGCAATTTTTCACCGGTGAAGATCGGTGGAGGGTGAGTTATAAATTTGTTTCTGCTAGAGGGAAAAATTTTTCGGCGAAGATTGCATTATGGCTGTATTCGAAGATGAATCGTTGCTTTAATGATTGTTTATGTCAATTGTTTTTCATTTATCATATATATAGTAGCATAATAATACATATTTTTCACGTTCAATTTTGTTTTATATGTTACTACGAATTATTGCATAATTCAATAATATATCATTTTTAAATTCAACACGATATTCGGAAATTTTTTCCATGAAACCTCGAAGAAAGGTTCGGTTTAGGCTAAGTTTTAATTACATATAATTATATATAAATATATAAAGCAAGAAATGATTCTTCTTTGTTTATTTTCGTATTATAATCAAATACCTTATTATTTATTTTCTTTCCCAATCATTTAAAACGTTCAAATACTTTAAAACTATTTCTTCAACTTATAGAAATTGTAAAAAATCTACTTTATATCCTCATAAATAAAAATTAAAATTCTTCACATACTTTTTCAAAAGTTTCTAAATTTATTCAAACTTTTGAAAATTTTTAACTCCAGATTAACTCTAGATTTGTTAAATATATAATTTATTAAATATATAATTTACCCGTTACCACTTTGCAAGATACGAGAAATAAATAGCAAAAATCGAGTAAAATGAAGTTTTCCTGGTAATCCTATTTTGGGATGCACCTTCGCGTTCTAATGAAACCGAGAACAAAGAGATTTGCAGACGAGGGCAATAAAACAGGACAACAGTTAGGAAATATATAATTAGATTTAAATTCCGCTGGCCGTGCCATAATCAACATGGGTCGATCACAGAATCGATCGCACGTCGAGTAGCTTCAAGGATAACACGTAACTGAGACGGAAAGACATCGGTGAAAATTAACCAGGAGCCTGACCCGTCTTGTTTACGTTATGCCTTGGCTCTGCAAACCACGCCTCTCTCGTGATACTCGTGTTTGGCTAGATTTCCTTATCACTGTACTCCGTTCAACGAGAATTGACAGGAAATATAAACAAAACGGTCACGTGATCGATGCTGCGGACACAGATGAGTGGCTGCTGAACGTGGATGCTCAGGGTGGAGCTTTAGAAGTCCTAAACAGGGGCCTCCGCGTATAAGGCCAGCCAAAATTTTTCTCGAAATATTCGATTTTACGTTTGTATCAGTTTGGACCTAGGTCTGATGTTTTGATCCTGGTCTGATCATGATCTATAAGTATTGTAGGCGAATGAGTTAAACAGAATATTATATTGCAGTATTCAACCCAGAACGAGCTTCCAAAAATATATAAAATAGAATCTAGATATATAGTATATTTATATACTCCATATACAGTATATTATAGTAAAATAATAGCACAGTCTGTTGTTCCCAATGTTTCTTGAAACATACTCAATGTATGCATATGTATGCATATGTATGCATATGTTACTTATGTATTCGCATATTGTGTCTGGTGCTTAATATTACAGAGGAATATTAACTACAGTTTACATTTCTTCGTACAAATTTCACTTGTTTATGTGAAAAATTACTGCGACAAAATGATAACACAGGTACCAAGAAAACAGATCATCGAGACTTTGTTTTTCGAAAGTGAAAAGGCTTCTTATACAGGGAGTCCCAGTAACGGTATTAGAACCGGGAAAGGGATGATTCTACGTGAAAAAACAGATCGGAAATAAAGAACAAAATTTTCATTCGAAGCCTCATTATCGAGAAAATTGACTTGAATATTTACTGTGTACGCGTGCACTTAAGCATATGGATCATCGGTATACACAGCGTGTGCTACCATTTTGTCGCGTACTGTATAGTTCAACATGTCGATTGTCATAGTGGTCATCAGTGATTGGCACTTGTCTCCTCAGTGGGGCCATGGTGGTCACTAGGGGATCCGGTGATACTAATTTTTAAAATTTATATTCGTTTTATTCTAACTATTTTTTGAAAATTTGAACAACGTATATAAATAGAGAACTTTGAATAGAAGACATTAATAATTTGAAATTTGTAATAATTTTCTTTGCCATATTATTTGATAGTTCATCATTATATCCTAAGAATAATGGAAATTTTATCATGGCCTCATGAGCGTACTGTATAAAAAGTGCATGGTAGTCAAATTGTTAAAATAGGGTTGAACAAAGGAAAGGATTGGTTAAACAGTAATATATATAGAACTAAAATACAAGACAAGACAATTCTATACTACTCGACACTCTGTCAAAAGCATCATCTCTCGCTTACCCTAATTTTTCTTAAAAACTACCCTCAATCTGGTCTCCGAAAATATTAAATATTTCACATTAAATATTAAATATTAAATATTAAATATTAAATATTAACACGTTGACTGCCATGGGGGTGACCGGTGACCGGCGACGCGACCATTAGTAAAAATACATAATTAGAGTAAATATCGTTACTGATAAATTTTTAAATAGCACCATTGTTACTATAATGGTTCGAAGAAATTAATGCCATACAGAACATGCAAAAATAATTTTATTTATACAAGGAAAGGTGAACCAAAACAGTCGGCACAATATGTCGCCACTATTTTAGTGCAATTCTTTGCTCTCATTCTTCCTAGCTGATTTGAATTATTTTCATAGCACACTTTGCAAAATCGCCTTACATTTCGCACACTTCCAGGTTTCTTTTTAAATTCGTGACGACGTTTTTTCTGTACGTAATTGCTCGATGAAATGCAATCTTCGTGATCGGAACATTTCGCTAAATACATCGCTAACTTCATCCTAAAATCGGGAATTGAAATATTTTTTCGAGTTGCTTTTTAAACAATTGATAATAGCAAAAATGGTCTACAGCGTCGCGGGGGTCACCGGTGACCCCGCCACGAAAAATACATTAAACGCGATTATACAACTCACCTTATCTGTTGTAAATAATATTTCAACGTAATATGCATCGCATAATAAAATATTCATGTTGGAGCCATGGGCAAACCACGTAAAATGCGCGTGGCAGTCAACGTGTTAAATATCAAAAATTAAAAATTAAATATTATATATCTCCATCTTTGGGTCTGGTTTTCGTCCTGTCCACTCCTTTTTCGTTTAATATCCTTAAAATCCTTAAGATCACGATACCTAATCACAATATATTTTATGTTCTTACAAGCAACTATTCTGCCTCTCATCTCTCTCTAACCAACATACCAAATAAACAAGAGAAACAAATTTCCAACGAGCATGATGAATTCGAAATTACAAAACGACGGTGAAAATTTTCAAATAATTTTAATGTCGAAAAATATCTTCGCCGTTTATATCCCAATATCTCACTGTTGCACAACCATAAAATTATTTCCACTTTGTAAATTCGTGTCTACGTTCTACCTGCAAACGTATCTCCGTTACGAGTTTACGTTATACTCGGTTAAGCCATGAGCTATCACCTACTGCGCACCCTTCTGCATCCTCTAAATGTCGTGAAAGGCTAAATATATTATTTATTCCGATGCGTTGTTGCAATATGATTCGCGTATATCCGCTTTGCACGCGTCTTTCCATCCCTGAAGGAACTTTCGAATCGAACATTATTCCGGGGACTTTGTGTCGAGTGCGACCATAGTCTTCGTGGTGTAAGCTTCACAACGTTCATCCGCCCTTAAATGTACTTCCCGCTAAATGCATTAACATTTTATTGCGGCTATATTTATCTGTAGAAGTTGCCGGTGGAAGTTGGCGACTGAGATTTATATTCGAGCATAAGGCAAATTGTGCGCGAGGAAAAACTCATTACACCAGTTTCAACGTAACTTTTTGGTGTCATCGTTCGTGTCATGGCGCGAAATTCTTTCAGACTCGAAATTGAAAATTGTAAAATTGGAGGTATATAGGTATATAGGTGTGTGCTTTCGTACGGGGTAGAGGAATATTTCGAAAATTGAAAATTGTGAAATTGGAGGTATGTAGGTATGCGTGTGCTTTCATGCGGGATATATAGATATTTGGAATTGTAATTGCGATTACACGTAGAGTGGAAATGTTATTTTCAACGAGCAGGATAAGATTTATTTAATGAGATTTTGTATTTGATATTTGTAACGTGGTTCGCGATTGCAATGAAAATGGTTTGGTAAACAAGTGTGATTAATAATTTAAAGTTTATAAGGATAAGATTTATTTAATGAGATTTTGTATTTGATATTTATAAGGAAAGGTGGTTCGTGATTGCAATGAAAATGGTTTGTTAAACAACTGTGATTAATAATTTAAACTTTGGGGAATTGAAGATTGGTTAATTTGTTTCATACCATAATTCTATAGTAATTATTTAAAAATAGTTATTTAGTAATTATCAATATAAAGACTACTTAGCAGTTGTTGCATTAATAATTCAATGCCAATTATTAATTTGTAATGTACCGTGTTAATAATTATACAATACTAATTTGCTAATTGCTATATTAGTAATTGTATAATAATTACATAGAAATTTCTATATTAATAATTGTATAGTAGATATTTACCCAATGCTATATTATTAATTAAATAATTATTATTTTGCCATCAATAAATGAATAATTATGTAATAATTATTAAGTTAAAGAATAACTCTGTTCATGTTTTGACGATTTATATGCTTTGAAGAATTTTATGTACAAAAATTTTACTTATGCTAAGTACTTCGATAAAAATTCCCTAGAAGAAATTACTAAAACCTTAAATAATTAATTAATTTGGAATGTACTGTGTTAATAATTATATAATACTAATTTACTAATTGCTATATTAATAATTCTATAATAGATATTTACCCAATGCTATATTATTAATTAAATAATTATTATCTTGCAGTCAATAAATGAATAATTATGTAATAATTATTAAGTTAAATAATAATTCTGTTCATCTTTTGATGATTTATATGCTTTGCAGAATGTACAAAAATTTCGATAGGTATTTCGATAAAAATTCCCTAGAAGAAATTACTAAAACCTTAAATAACTCAGAGAATTCAAATTTCTTGCATCTAAACAAAGTATCGAAGGTAACAAATATCCTATAATACCTAAGTTTTACTGGCATTAATAGAGAAAAGTTTCCTTTGTACACGTTTATTTTTAAAACAATGAAATACTATCGATAAAGATATATCTTCAAATCTTCAAAGAAAAAAATTGTATTCTTAAGTTAATAATTATGTTAATAATTAAATTAAATTAATAATTTCTATTCATTATTGAAACTAGTTCACACTGAAGCACTGTTGTTGCTGAAATTAAAAATATTTATTTTCTTACGAAATCTAATTGAAGAAAAATACAAATAATATAGATAAATATTGCTCATAATTGACATTTAACATTTATTTAGTCAAAAATCGAACATTATTAGTGCATATTAGAAGCATAATCATTTCAGATTACAAAAACATTTATTAAATTTTACTTCGCTCAACCTTAAATTCTACTGAAATTTAAAATACTTATTTCACTACAAATAGTTCCACGAATTATGAAAAATTACAAAATTCACGTGTTTCAATTTTTAGATAAAATTTTTGAACAAATAGTATATAAAATAAAAGGATAAATAAAATTACAAATAGTTCAACGAATTATGAAAAATTACAGAATTCACGTGTTTCAATTTTTAGATAAAATTTTTGAACAAATAGTATATAAAATAGAAGGATAAATAAAATTACAAATAGTTCAACGAATTATGAAAAATTACAGAATTCACGTGTTTCAATTTTTGGATAAAATTTTTGAACAAATAGTATATAAAATAGAAGGATAAATAAAATTACAAATAGTTCAATGAATTATGAAAAATTACAGAATTCACGTGTTTCAATTTTTAGATAATATTTTTGAAAAAATAAAAGGATAAATAAAATTACTTTTCTACTTGATGAAACTTCAGAAAATTATATAATAAAACAACAAATAGTACATAAAATAAAAGGATAAATAAAATTACTTTTCTACTTGATGAAACTTCAGAAAATTATATAATAAAATATACATCGTTGATAGCAATCCTCGACTATCTTTTAAAGAAACTCGAATAAGCTTATCACTGAATCTAATACCAATTGCAATTTTATGCTGGTTCAATCTCGAGTTTCTTGTGTCCGTTATTCCTGACTAATTACGTTTCAACATCTCGTTTCTTTAGAAACAGGATGATTCAAGTGTCACAGGAAAAACGTGGGTAATGAGTGTGCTGGCCGTTCGACGAGTTCCACAACGCAAAATATTTCAAGGAAGTCGATGGAAGTACAATTTCTTGTGTATAACGAATAATATGATTCATAAATTTTATAAAATCATTATTCAAGATCTTCCAAGAAAGTGGTTATTTATATTTATACACCTCATGAAATTGAGATTGACGTTTCGTTCTGATGGTTTCCCATACGGTTCAGAGACCACGTATCCTTTATTGGACGTAGGTTCTAGTGGGAACCTGCATGTCCGTCTAAAAGCCTGAAGATGGTGTCCTCATTCAAGGCTAGCCAGCTCGTATTTGCATTGTGTTTTAGAAGGATCGTACGTGTGCCTATCGTACGGTTGGCTTTGGTTCTTCAATTTTCACTGGTAAACAGTTTTGTTGCATAAACAAAGGACTATGAAAATTTTTCGTCGTACGAGGTTAGGTTACGAGCCTTTACTCGTGTGTTCGTAACAGAATCGTGTGCAGTATGATTAATACGTTTTTAGGGTTATTGAACGAGGAACTGGCAAATTTTATTATTACATGTATCTAATAATGGAATAATTATTTAACGATGCACAGTATACAAAAGTATTAAAAAATCTCCGATAAATTAGAATTATTTGAGAAACAAACAGTGAATATGTCATTCCATTTGAGAAAATTGAGAGTGAAATTTTTGGATTTAAAAAGAATCCTCAAAAATTTAATAGAATGTAAATAAATGGTCTTTTTAGCTACATATATCTAGTAATGGAATAATTATTTAACGATGCACAGTATACAAAAGTATTAAAAAATCTCCGATAAATTAGAGTTATTTGAGAAAGAAACAGTGAATATGTCATTCCATTTGAGAAAATTGAGAGAGAAATTTTTGGATGTAAAAAGAATCCTCAAAAATTCAATGGAATGTAAATAAATGGTCTTTTTAAGCTATTTAATTAAGAGAAAAAATCATGTTGATATTTGCAGTGGTTGTGGATATAATAATTGTAACACTTGTGCATCATGTGCATCACCATGTATATTATTTATCATACCATTTATTATATTTGTATATATTTTTATTATATATATTTGGTATTATATTAAATTTAGTATTATATATATATTTGTATTATTTATTATTGCACATTATTATTACATATTATTTTATTTACTATACACATATAATATGTGCAATGAATATTTATTTATTAATATATCACCTGAAAAAATTAGTTGCATTATTGAAATAATATTGGATATTTATTTATTAAGTGCAGAAGTAACAATTATTATTTTTAAAATAAAATTTGCAAATTAATCGGATACATTGAAATGGATTAAATTTATTGTGATGCAGTTACGATTCGTTGAGGGGTCTTATGCGATTAATATTATTAATGGATTTTATTCCAGTAACGAATGTTATTAATTGTTACGTGCAACGATTTTCACAGAAATTTAGGTGTATCAGAGAATTGATACACGCGTAAAATATTTTGTAGAAAAAAAAATAAATTTCTCAAGGAGAGAATGAAATTTTAATTAATACTGCAATTGCTAATTTTGTTAAATTTTGTTGAAAATGACTAATTTAATTTACAATATTTATTTCCAATTTTGACCATTTCTTCTCAATAATATATTAATCCTTTGCACTCGACGATTTTTTGGCCAAAGAAGGGTACGAGTTGAAAAATTTTCTGCTATAAAGCCGACGATACTTTTTTGAGCAGTAAATAAGAAATCGTACAATAATTAACACATAGAATTATTTAATTTCGATACCTCCCACACTGTTACATTAATTTAAATTTGATTTATTAACCTTTTCCACTCAACGATTTTTCAGTTAATGAAGAGCAGGATTTTAAAGATTTTCTGCTATAAAGCTGACGATATTTTTTGAAGCAGTAAATAAGAATTCGTATAATAATTAACACATAGAATTATTTAATTTCGATACCTCGCACACCGTTACATCGTCTTAAATTTGACATATTAATTAGTATCGATCTTTGAAATTTTATCAAATGGCGACTGAAGGGCATCTCTCGAGTGCAAAGGGTTAAAAATATACAATATGCAACATAATCATTATTAAAATTGTACAATAAAACGTTACATAAAATAATGCCCAATAAATTCGTGAAAATGTAAATATTCTCAATTGTCGTTCAATAATTAATCTAAAAGCTACCCGATGAAAAATCTAATTCGTCGTTTGAGAAATATTTGAGAAATACCAAATATTTTTGAGGATGAGACCGAGGAACAAAATCAGAATTCACAGAAGACGCGTGTAAATGGCGAACTTAGGACATACGTCGTGTTCGTAGGAAGCACTGAACATTTCTATAACCGCAATTCCAGCGGGATGCATAAAAGAAATATTAAAATTATAGGTATCCCTATACGACCGGCAGTAAAGTACACTTTTATGCCCATTAAGGGGAAACTCGGCGAGCAAACGGCGCTTCGGGCTTCCTGTCGGAGATAAGTGAGATACAATGCAAGCATCCGAATATCTCGGCCCTGCAGGCCTATTAAAAACAAATCTTCGCGGGCATAAAAATGAAAGCTGCCCCTTTAATTGTCCATGTCCTTTTTATCCTTTCAAATATTCCACGAAATTCCATCCAGGCATCTCGAATATTCGCAAAAAATATATCCGATTACGCCCAAGCATTGCAAAAATTTATCCTGAAAACGTATAAATTTAAAAATTTAATTCCTTGTACATAAATATTTTCTTCATTGTAAAGAAACAGCCATTCGAAGTTTTTAAATTTAAATTTCCATAAGCTCGCTGATACCTTTCATGCTAAAATAAAAATAGGATTATGTCAAAAAGAAAAGACATAGTTAATTTTTAATGTAATTGTCGTCTCTTATTTCTTATTCGAGTGACAGTGTTAAAATAAATATAGACTGAGAGTCATCTTTCGAGTGTAAAGGGTTAAATTCGACAAGAATTTATGAAAGAAGGAATTTTCTTATTTTTATAACCTGTCTAAAAATAGCTGCGAAAGTGGAGAAGGTGAAGCTTCATCCGAAGCAACGAAGAGAGTGTGAAATCACATGGGTCTTTGATAAACAAAGGCGAACAGGTTTTGGACGGTAACAAAGTAACAAGATGAATGGGCAGGTAATAAAAGCCGAGAGTGAGCTGCGAGATAATAAATTGTATAATCAATTTCAAGGTATCGAAGGCAATTTTCAGTTTAATATTTATTAATTCGCATTTGCATATAAATTTCCTACCGGTCCCACTATTTCGCTGTTGCTTCAATTATCCCCGTGCATCGGTGTAATAAGATATTTAATCAAGAAGTGGCTCGGGGAAATCGGCCAATTTGTCTCAAAATGGCTGACACGGCAGAAGCAACGTGCGCGCGAGATATAGGTTAGGTTCATAACGTGGGCAAACACGCGTTGAAAAATGAAATATCGGAGAGATATTTTCGCGATGTCGCCCTTTTTTCGTCCAAAAGACGTTTCCACACCTTCTGCGAAGCTGGAAGAGACCTACCGTGAATGGATGCTGGAGGAACAACTCGAACTCGGCACAGAAATGCTCGTATATACCTCCTTCGATGTTCTTGGCTGCTCCGAGTATTAAAACCGAGCCTTTATGACCCTCTGCGATCTCCTCTGGTTCTTTGAGCCTTCACAAGAGAAACCTTTGCATGCGTCTTTGAACCAGTATTACGCGTCGAACAAAGAGCTTCGAGGAGCCAGTGAGAATCCATCGTGGATACTCCTCTCTCTGCTCTCCCACCCTTTATCTCCCTGCCTTTGTTTGTTGAAGTATTCTTGTGGGTCATTTCGGTAGCCTATGGTCGATTTCAGTTTTCTTTCCTGCATCTTGCGACATTTGAGGTTAAGTACGTTCGACGTAGTACAAGTATAAGTGCCATAGTGTAGTCGAATATATTATAGTAATCCTATAATACGTTCGTTGCGTTTCGTGTAACTCTATTACGAGGGAATTCATAATTTCTTGCCCGATATTAATGAAATTATAGTAATTATGGCAGAGTTACGTACAGAATCCATCGTGGATACTCCTCTCTCTGCTCTCTCACCCTTTATCTCCCTGCCTTTGTTTGTTGAAGTATTCTTGTGGGTCATTTCGGTAGCCTATGGTCGATTTCAGTTTTCTTTCGTGAATTTTGCGACAATATTTGAGGTTAGATACGTTCGACGTAGTATAAGTGCCATAGTGTAGTCGAATATATTATAGTAATCCTATAATACATTCGTTGCGTTTCGTGTAACTCGATTACGAGGAAATTCATGATCTCTTACCCGAAATTAATGAAATTATAGTAATTATGGTAGAGTTACGTACGTCGAGTGTTAAATAAATATTAACCTCAATGGAAGTTTGAGGTTAGTCGAGTAGATAAACATGGTGAGTATATAAATACTTGAACTGTGTTTAACTAACGTTAATAGTTGGTGTTAATGTTAATATTTGACGGTTGTCGAAATATTAAGGAATAAATTGCATTTTACACTCGGGTGAGAGAATGGGTGGAGCTTTATGTCTCTGTCGAGTGAGATAGTGATTCAGTGACAGTAATTGCGCCATCGTAACTCAACTGTCCGAGTTTTAATTTCGTCGAGTATATTTTTTACGACGTTTCCTCTTTTTTTTTTTTTGAGGACAACACTGTGTTTCAAAGATTGGAGATGAAATAATTTTTAACGTTTTAGTGGATCTATAAAAAATATGTATCACGATAGAAATAAAAAAAGTTTAATATAAGCTGGATTTTTAGATACGTTTTCAATTTTGGTTTAGTGTAATGATTTTATATCGAACGAAACGTTACAAGCTTTTGAAAGAGTAAAAGTAATTGTCTGTTTTAATTAGCTCCTTTTTATTGAAACATCTTATGAGGTTCCTTTATTATGAAATAATAGATGTTTCACTGTTACAGCTCAAAGAGATGTTTTAATCTCTTTTTTTAGTAAATTTTATTGCATTTTATTATACATTGTACGTTGTACATATTATTATGTAGATTCTTTTTAATTTACATATTGTAATTAAATTTTTTACACCGTTTTATTGTTATATAATTTACAATTTTCTAACTTAGTTAACTTTCACATAATTACTTATTACAAACGTATACTGATTAATTAATTGTTGTTTTTAATTTTATTAAGATCTTATAATAACCAGAATATTATTTGTCAGTTACAATTTACAAATTGTAATTTAAATTCTAAAACCTAATAATCGTTTAAATGGAACTTGTATAATAAATAAATAGTTGCTTGTCAGTAGAATGATATGTTAATAATAAAAAATATAAGGTAATAATAGAAATATAATAATAATAAAATTTAATGGATATACGTTTATAGTTTTATAGATGGTTAATAAATATACTAAATATGTCGAAAATAAATTACAAATGGCAGTCTATACATTGCAATATTTTTAAATTTAAAAACAAAAAATTTAAAAATATATAATATACATTTCAAGATATGACAAACTAATCTCTCAGATCCATCAAAACACAAAAAGCATAACTATAACAGCTATTTTATTGTTACCAGTCCAATACAAAGAAAATAGTAGACATTCTAAACTTTTGGCCAATCAGATATCCAGATATTTGTTCGTTCGACTCTCCTACAAAAGAACGTACCTAAGAAGCAATCAACGTAACGACATTTGAAATACATACTACGTACAAGTATAACGACTAAGCTATTATCAATAGGTAAAAATCTAATTTACACTGTGCTAAACATCAACGTGAAAGATGAACTGTCGAAAATACACCTGTAACAACGTGTACCAAATAAAACTTCCAGCTCTCGCAACGCGTCGTTTCGTACCCACACATTTTTCGAAGCCCATGCGACACGCCGTGTAAGTGCTCCGTGGCACGCACCTTTAACCACGCACGAATCCATGTAACGCGTGCTGCCACGGAGTTTTCTCTCGCATCGGATCGATCGCTATTCAAGGCGGCCGACGGAGAATCAGATGAGTACAAATTTCTACTCGATTCTTCGATGTGTCGTTTTATAAACTACCACTCAAGCTCGAACGTAGCAGCTATCGGACGATAAATTAACGACGGCGTTCGTTTAACCCTCCAGACGCATCGCGTGTTATGGTGCTTCAAGCGCCTCTGACGAGGAGAAACGAAGTCGTCTCGATCGGGTGAACGAAGACGCGACGAAGATTGCCGAAGAAAGACGAACATAACAGTCAGTCGCGGGCAGCGGAAGGTAGTGCGGTGTTGCGTTTAAGCGAATTGTATGTACGCTTCGTTACACTTATTTACGAGGTAAAGTTCACATAAATAACGCGGATATAGGTGTACCCATTTCGCCGTGGCTCGATGCATAAATCGTAGCCGATACCGCGGGATATATCCCGACGTTAGTCCTTCGCGAGAGGGATAGAAATCAATTCCGCGAGCGGGTAACGTGAAAAAGTTTCTCGCGTCCGTGCACTGGAGTTTCGCTGCTGTCAGACTCGCGCATGCGCGCAGAGTATGCCGGCGTCTAAGTACCACGCTTATCAGTGCAATGATTCATACGGCAAAGATCTCGCGATGAGGCGATTCGTTCGCCGATCGGTGTTGATTTACCGACCGCGATGCGCTCGGTCGGTAAGCGCTTTCGCCCGCCGCGTGGAAAAAAAGCGAAGCAGAGTTACGACGGAACGGCATTCGCGCGGGAACTCAGGCGGCGTGGATTCTCTTCCGTGTCGTTAGATACGCGCCCGCGAGACGAACGCCCTTGGCCGCGTCGCGGAAACGATACTCGAGCGAGATACTACGAGCATTGCAATGAACTTCGAATGCTAATGCTGAATGAACTGTGGGCGACCAGCGTTACTCAATTTGCGCAGGTGCAAAGCGCGACGGTAGCGCGCGCCGGACGCTTGCACGCTTGTTGAGCCGCGTGCCGTAGCTCAGCTACCGGAACTTCGTTTGTTTATCTTGATTCTGAAGTATGGGCAGTAAGAATGTAATTATCACCTGTTAGTGAAATATTAGGTTAGTATGTATGAAATGTTTTTAACATGGAACGAGTTTAAGAATAATACGTTAGTGGACTGAGTGGACTGAGGTGGCAGCACTGCAGCTCAACTGTGGCGCTGTTCAATGTAAGTGAATATGAACGATATAACCATATTTTATATATTTCTTATAGAATCGTATCGAAGTTGGTACAACGCAGAGATTTTAAGAGTTTTGAAAGTAGGTATATGGCATATGAAATATGTATAATATAAGGAAAGGTTTTGAAATTAAAACAGTTTTTATGTAATTTTATGCATTCTTCCCTGTGATTATATACTTTCACTATTCCATGTTTATATAAATCATCAATTATTTGGAATAAAAAATTTGTTTAAATGTTACATTAAGTAGAATATTACAGGAGTATGGAGGTATAATGAAATTTTATAACTCAGCCCAATCTATTCTGTTTTAAAAAATGGAAATGAATATCTTCATTTGTTTTGATTTGCCTATGTCTCTTAATTCACATATAATAACCACGTTCATTCGTTCTTTAGTTTTCCTATTTGTGTCAAGACAAACAATTTTAGAAAAATTCTGTTTCATTTCTTAACATCTCTCTTGTTGTCTGTACTACAATATATATTAATACTAATACGAATATTCCTCTTGCAACGTTATTGTACAGTGTTTTCCTTTTTATTTTTATTTTTTAACTTTTTTTAAAATATTGCACATATGATAACATTAATAGTGAGGTACTGCTTTATTATTACTTGTGGATAAGTTCTAGTAATTATAATAAATATATTACTTACATGTGACATGTTAATAAGTACATTATTTATTATTGAACATAATAGAATTTGTCAACAATAAATATGAAATAAGTGCAGTAAAATTTGGGTGACTCGTAAACACTTATTAGCACAGTTTCACCTACATAAATATATTAGATATTCCATTGTATAGTTGTCATATAATATCCACCATATTATTATAACCCATGCTATATTCGAATATAGCCAATGTTAATTGTCTGTCACATATAGATCTGCAACATACACTAAATAACATAATAAGAAATAACATAAATAACAAAAATAGTTTCAAAATGCTTTCTTAGACAGTGCTAAAGAGTAGGGTAATATATTTTACGCGATGTTACAATCCTAACAGACTAAAGCACAGACGAAAACTAATTATTTAATGTCTCTGCTGTCTCTGCTTTCTCGGTGTACACAACTAAGTTTCCCAATACTATTTTCCTAATCTCTTTCTCACGTATTTACTAATGGTTCATACTTGGCTGACCTTTTTCTCTACACCTATAAATTTACTTCTCATAATTCGTTTAGACATGTTCATTTCGTTAACACTAACGTTACTAATACTGTAGATCACAGGAAAGTAACATACTTAAAATTTATTTCTTCAAAGCTACATTTTCAGTTCATAAAGGTTAGGTGGCGCACTCTGGCCGTATATCTTGGCAGTTGCAGTTCAGATCATAAAGGTTAGGTAGAACCACTCTAGGCGTTGAGGTTAGGAAGCGAGATAACCTGAAATTCAGAGCGAGGACAGTTTAATCGCTTTATTATCATGGAGTGGGTAACCATGGAGACCTTGAAATAATGTATGAGCCTGTTTATTTCCCGGATAGATAAAATATGATTATCTTATGCAGGTTTTAATGCGTTTTACTACGTTGGTCGAATTTGTGCATTTTTGGTTTCATCTCCTCGTCGATTTTATTCGTGTTATATTTTAACGTCGATTAATCACAGAGAATTAGACAAATATTGCGCAGAGCAGGAAAAATACCCCCTGGGAGAAATGAAAATTTGATTGGTGACATAATTGACCCACCGTGTCTCACATAACTATAGTTATTGGCCATACGAATTTTCGTCGTTGGCAGAAAATGTCATATTTCGGAATTGAATCATATAACATCACGTGACAAATTATAATACAATAAAACAGGGTAGAGTCAGAAAAAATAACATGAAATAATAATAAGTTGTATTTAATATTTTATGCTGAATTGTTTCTTAAAATTTTATTTATTCCATATTTTTCTTATAATATATATTCTGTATATATTATTTGTATGTGTATTGTGTGTGTGTATGTCTATGTATTTTATTTTCTATTTTTACTGTCTATTTTCATATTTTCACGATCAATGTTATGCAGTATCTAGAGCAGCATATTTATTACATTACCAATTTAATTACAACATAAAATGCTATGTTCTATATAATAAAAATAAAGGGAATCAAATCGACATGGAACTACAAAAATTTTATGTAAAATAAAAAGGATACTTATATAACATATCTTACTATTATGTTTGTATTTGTTGATAAGAATCTAAACATAGTAACTTCAGGATTATCAAAGATGGAGTACACTCTTACAAACCTAATCTAAGAAAATTTTCTTTTTTCTTTCTTAATATTTGAACAAAATTCTTTGAACAAAATTATATTTTCTAGAATTATATCCATATCCTTCTTCACATTAGTATATATTTTCAACGACGAATAATTTATCAAACACAGTCGTACAAACGTAATCTAAGAAAATTTTCTTTTTTCTAATTTACGAACAAATTTCTTTGAACATTAAAATTATATTTTCTAAAATTGAGACTACCCTTCTTCGCATTAACATGTATTTTCTACACTGCATAATTTATCGAAAACACTGGTACAAACCTAATCTAAGAAAATTTTGCTTTTCTATTCCCTAATTTACGAACAAATTTCTTTGAACATTAAAATTATATTTTCTAAAATTGAGACTACCCTTCTTCGCATTAACATGTATTTTCTACACTGCATAATTTATCGAAAACACTGGTACAAACCTAATCTAAGAAAATTTTGCTCTTCTATTCCCTAATTTACGAATAAATATTTTTGAACATTAAAATTATATTTTCTAAAATTGAGACTACCCTTCTTCGCATTAACATGTATTTTCTACACTACACAATTTATCGAAAACACTGGTACAAACCTAATCTAAGAAAATTTTTCTTTTCTTTTTCCCAATTTACGAATAAATATTTTACAATGAAACTAGCCTTCTTCTCATTAATATGCAAATTTTTGAGAACATATCAAACTCGATTTCTATTATTTCGACCAGAATACAGCGAATAAAAGAATCGTGACGCTAAGGACAGAAGAAATACGTAAATCTCATTACCGGCTCTCTACCAGTACCCAGCAACGAGCAAGACCGCTGTACTTAGCATAGTTTTCTCACTTACGCAACTTTTAACGAACCCGCGATCAGTCTAACCGTTCTAAACGCTGTAACTTGTACCAGAAATTTTGTTTTTCTCCGAGTGCAATTTGTCTTTCACAAGCAGCCCGTTTGCAGATTCCTTTTCACTCGGTAATGCCTTCCGCATGCGCGATACTTCCATTCACAGTGCAAATTATACCGGATCAAACGTTTCCAGACATTAATACCCGTTGTCAGTTTAAATCAGCACGACAAGTTGACGAGCAGCGTTACGCAAACAAACGAGAAACGAAGCGAGGGAAATGAAAAATGGCAATTGTATGAACGGTAGCGGAAACTGGAACCAGTCTGCAGGAGTATCAGCAGAGATCGTAGGCGGTGGATGTTGCTCAACGTATACAACAGGTGTGTTCTCTCGTAGAACCTCTGTCAGAAGGTTCGTGGAAGAGCGCGGTGAATAGATACGGTTCAGGACAGCCTACGCGTGATTAGAATCTAGTTTGAGGGTACAGAGGAAAACGCATCTTGGTCATGCATAACGTTTGTGCTTATAAACAATAGCGCCACGTGTTGCGCATTTTTAACTCTTTGCACTCGACGACTTTTGGCTAGGGAAGAGTAGAAATTCAAAGATTCTTTATTAAACAGTTGACGATACTTTTTCGAGCATTAAATAAAGAATTGTATAATAATAGAATTGTAGAATTATTTGATTTCGATACCTCGCACACTGTTACATTGCATTAAATTTGATATATTAATTAATATCGATCTTCCAAATTTTATGAAATGGTGACTGAAGCTCACCTCTCGAGCACAAAGGGTTAATTCAGACATCACTGTTTTATAGTCGATTTTTCCAATTAGCGTTCGGTTAACCTCTTCGGGAACGAATTTCCTTTAAGTTAACGTTACAATTATTTCTATTGGACCTGTTCCGTCCTGGAGAGCGTGTTCATAGCATAACTCTTACTTTAATTTTCGATAATTCTAAAGACTTTATTATTTTGTATTACGACTGTTGCGCCGAGGGTTAGACGTGCCTTACCGTCTCTCAGCGGATTAAGTCGTATATCTAAATGCGAAAGTTCAGAAAATTTTCAAGTACCAGACTTGACAGATTGGACCCACGTGCGACAGACCCGCCAAGGCAACGGACAGACACCACTTGTAAATCATGTCATTGATCATCGAACATCGGCTTCTTGACAGTTCCCTACTACACAGCCAAAGGTCCTTCCGTCGCACCCTCTGTCTAATCAAAAATAATCATAATCATAATAATCATAACTATATTCCCATTCCTTAAAAGATTGTGCAAACTTGAAAGGAGGTTGTTAATTATGTAATTTTTATTTTATTTTTCGTAATTTTTGTGTTTTTCTATGATAGAAAGTTGTCTAGTTTATATTTAATTTGTGGATGATTAATATAAAAATTATTTAGTAGTTACTATATTAATTAGAGGCTAAAAATAGCGGTAACTAAAAAGAATTTCCATTAGCTATAATAATTATCAATAATTCAAAAATTTTCATTGCCTATAACAATTATTCGTAACTAAAATCACTATAAAGAAAAACGTAATTATTACACGGTAACTTTTTTCATATTAGTTGTACTAATCACAAAGTTTGATAATAATAAACTTATGTTAATTATTTAACAACCTGTATATTAATAATCGTAGAACAATCATTATGCACTTGCTTATATTATATTAATTTGCGCATAGCAATTATTATGCAATTACTATATTAATAATTATGTAACATATATTAAGTAACTGTCACATTAATATACTATAATATATACTAAATATATAGTACGCAGTTATTAAGGAAATTCTACATTAATAAACATATAATAATTACCAAGCACTCTCCGCATTAATAATTATATAATTATTATTAAGCAAGTGATATACTAATAATTATCCTCGCGATTAGGTTCGTATAGTATGGTCAGGCTATCCGGAAGAAGAGACATCCCTCTATTTATCGTGACACGTCGTTCATTTTACATCATCGTGATGATAATCTCCGTAGCGGATTCAAGAACAGTGGCGCCATCTAAACACCGCAATTCTCATTTTTGCACTCTCAGTTTCATTTCACTTATGTACACGCACACAGCCATTTCTTCTGCGGCAGTCGCTGATGACACGGAGTCGACATCGGCCTCTAATATTACAGCAGACACGTCGACAGATCAAATATACGAACGCAAGGCTACCCCTATAGCGTTTGCACTTCACCCGATGATAACCGAGAGGAAATACACGCGACTCACGTGAACGACTCGTGAACGAAACAGAGTTGAAACGCAATTTTCTAATTTTTAAAATTCGCCCCTGAGCATTGACGTTTGACAGCTATTCATCTGCGGTCATAACACTAATCATGTGAACGTTTTGTTTATAACTTCTGGCTTTTTATTCCTGGTTAACGTTCATTGGCTCAGATTCGCGACACGAATATTATCGAGGGAAGTGCCATTTTGAAAATTGTCGACTGTTACTTGTGATCGTCTAGGTAGTATTATAGGCAGTGGTGTATGGAATCCTCGTGTTCGGAATGAAAATATTCTGAATTCTTGAACACTTCCCAAAGTTTCGGAAAATATTCCGGATTCCTGAAAATTGCTTAAAACATTCGGGATTCTAGAAATATTCTGGATTCCCGAATATTTGCAAAATGCCAAATTCCTCAAAATTTCCAAGAATTCCCGAAAATATCTGGGATTCCAAAAATATTCCAGATTCCTGAAAATTTCTTAAAATATTTGGGTTTTCAAAAATATTCCGGATTCAGGAAAATTGCTTACAATATTCGAGATTCTAAAAATATTCCGGATTCCCAAATATTCTGAAAAATAACAAATTCCCCGAAATCACCGAAAATTCCCGAAAATATCCGGGATTCCAAAAATATTCCAGATTCTTGAAAATTGCTTAAAATATTCGGGACTTCAAAAATATTCCAAATTCCCGAATATTCCCCAAAATGCCAAATTTTCTAAAATCACCGAAAATTTCCGAAAATATTCGGGATTCTAAAAATATTCCGAATTCTCGAAAATTTCCTCAAATATTTGTGATTCCAAAAATATTCCACATTCTCGAAAACTCCCGAAAATATTCGAGATATTCCAAGAAGAATTCTTGTCCTGTCTCGACTCGACATCTTGAGGATCCTACACATTTTCAGGAAAGCGAGAAACTCTGAGAATGAGGCAAATAAAAATTATACTGTGCATATATAGTATAACGAGGACACTTTCGTCTTCTAATTAATTCCAGAAATCGATGGCGATAACTTCGCGAACATCATCGAAGTAAAAGTAGCGATCGTTAGGAAGGTCTCACTGTAGGTGGCGACACAATCTTCGTATCCATAGCGGGTGTTCGATGGCTATCGTAATAAGTCAGGATAATTAAAGGAAAGAATAACTAACCTCGTGCATCACTCAACGATAACCATATATTTTATCCCATAACAAGGACGTACTCAAATTGGAGTAACAGAAGACTCGTATTCCCTTCGATTGACGTCGTCCTTTGGTTATATATATCCTAGATCGCAATACTCATATCGCCACTGCACTTTTCCGTCAGATGTCGCCCCGATCTCTCGTGGCCCATTTATATCCGTACACTGCTTATACCATATACAATACAATGCAATACAATACCGCATACAATATACTATGCATATATAGCATAACGAGGACATTTGCGTCTTCGAAGCAATTCCAGAATCTATGGCAATGACTCCGCGAACATCATCGAAGGAAAAGTAGCGACCGTTAAGAAGGGCTCACTGTAGGTGGCGACACAGTCTTCGTATCCGTAGTGGGTGTTCGTTGGCTATCGTAATAAGTCAGGATAATTAAAGGAAAGAATAACTGACTTCGTGTATCACTTAACGATAACCATATATTTTATCCCATAACAAGGACGTACTCAAATTGGAGTAACAGAAGACTCGTATTCCCTTCGTTTGGCATCGTCCTTTGGTTATATATATCCTAGATCGTCATGCTCATATCGCCATTGCACTTTCCCGTCAGATGTCGCCCCGATCTCTCGTGGCCCATTTATGTCCGCGCACTGTAAGTCTACCGACGAGAGAATCACCCTGCATGAACTGTTTCGTTCTATGAGCAGCCTGAACCCAGCGTTGATCCGCTTTTTCTCTCTAGACTTCGCCATGTTTGGATGCACTCCGATTAAGGACAGAACCGGGGCAGCGCTCCCACGGTATTCGAAACGCGTCGAAGAATTAGCGTGACGCACGAGGCTCGTTGACGAAAACGATCATGGTGTCGAAACGCGTTGGAACCTTCGGATGCTTGGCCAGATCGCATTCTGTTCCAACGAGCCTAAGTGTGCTTCGGTAGGTGAATGAAACGCTGGAAATAGGTTAACGATTCCGATCGCTAGTTAGACTCGCGTTAATTGCGAACATTGCTGTATGACAGAGGGAACACGATCGTGCGAGAATAGGATCCATTTGCTTGATGCTTGCTTCACTTCCATAGGCCTCGCTGATTTTATAGAGATCCTTTGTGCTCTGTTGCAATTAGGAGACGTGAATGAGTATTCTCGAAATAAGTGGATTTTTCACTCGACCTCTGTGGCCTTGTATTGTAGGTTAGGTTTGGATTAGATTTGATTTTAGGCTAGGTTTGGTTTTAAGGTAAATGGTAAAAGTCATCATGAGACAATGTGTTGCAGGTAAAGTTCAGTGTTTGTGAATTATAATTATTACTAATTTCCTTACCCTTTGTATTTTAGGTTAGGTTTGATTTTAGGCTAAGTTTGATTTTATGGTAAGTAGTAAAAGTCATCATGAGACAATGTGTTGCAAGTAAAGTTCATTGTTTGTGAATTAAAATTATTACTAATTTCCCTAGTCTTCGTATTTTAGATAAGGTTTGATTTTACGGTAAACGGCAAAAGTCGTCATGAAACAATGTGTTGCAAAGTTCAGTGTTTATGAATTATAGTTATTACTAATTTCCTTACCCTTTGTATTTTAGGTTAGGTTTGATTTTAGGCTAAGTTTGATTTTATGGTAAATAGTAAAAGTCATCACGAGACAATGTGTTACAAGTAAAGTTCAGTGTTTATGAATTATAATTATTAGTAATTTCCCTAGTCTTTGTATTTTAGGTTAGGTTTGATTTTAGTCTAAGTTTCATTTTATGGCAAATTGCCATGATGAGACAATATTCGAATTGCACTTCGTAAAAGCAAGAAAAACTTTTATAATTCAAAATTAAATGAGAATGTATCATGTTCTAATAAGTAAAGTTCAGTATTTATGCATTATAATTGTTACTAATTTCCCTAACTTTATATTTTAGGTTAGATTTGGTTTTAGCCTACGTTTTATTTTATGGTAAATTGCCATAATGAGACAATGCTCGAATTGCGCTTCTTAAAAAGAAAAACCTTTGCAATACATAATTACATCAGGATATATCATGTTATAACAAGTGAAGTTCAGTGTTTATGCATTATAATATTACTAATTTTCCTAGTTAAATATACATCGTTACTTAAATACAAATTTCAACGATGGGGATATATCTACTGCTTTATACGAGTCAGAATGATTAATAATTAAATCATTTTTAGAAAATCTTGATATTGACACATTCAGTTCAGTCTACAATTAGTATAATCAAAGTTAACTAAAATTAATTTTAAGTAGCCAAAACTAATTTTATCTAATTTCGAGTTTTTATCGTGACATATGTGTATATGTATAGTCCTTAATATTGTAAGTAGTTGACATCTTTTTTGGAAATTATATATATCAATACTGTGAAAATATTCGATTTCATTTGGTGTCCATATTCGCCGCCATTTTGTTCAATACTACCAACATATGTGATGATAGAACTGGTAGACTGTAAGTAGCCTAACCTTCTTCTCACACAAGAACAATACACTTTGTAGATACCTTTATCTATCGTAACATAACCTATTTTACGCCATTCTAAAATTCAGCCCGCATATACACTTCCTGGGAACACTCCACGTACTATCAGTACTACATACATATGCCACAAGCTAAAAATCATCTATCAGCAGAATATCAGAATATCACACAAAACCTGTTCCAATTAAAACCAACAAAGAAGACACAAAACAATTCAACTTTCGATAAAAATAAATAAAACATACTATTAAAAACATCTATATTACAGTATATCAAATCAGGAAACAAAATAACAACATATAAATATTTGTCCTTATCGATAAATCACGTTACAAGGTAGATAAAGCGAGTTGAATCATTAACAAGAAAACATACCACTAATTGAAACAGTAGTAAACTATAGCGAGTACCGGAACAACGTGTATGAAAAATGCAACAACCTATTAAATCTAGTTTCAACTATGTAACAGAAATTCCCCATGCGACTAGAACAGCGTAGGTACCTATATTCGCAATAGAATCTCGCACTAGGTGTAACAACACTGGGCTCCGAGTACGATTCCATCTGGCGTGCTGCCTAAGCGAAATCTACAAGTTTATCGGTCAACATCGGGTACTGGTGACCCCGATATTTCGATTCAGCTGTACCCGAACGGTAGTAAATTCCCATTGATCAGGCGTATTTATCTTGCATATGGCGGCAGACAAGTTGTTTTCTCTGCGTTCCTATCGGTGGCCGGTATGCAAGCGAAAGTCGAGTGATCCATGTGGATCTCATGTAGGTCCCGTGATACCGGAGAATGGCATGAAATCCCGATAGGTTTCTTGGAATCAGTCTTGACAGGTATATATCACTAGACGCAGCGAGTGCAAATGTTTGAGTGGAATCGACGTATTCAGAGAAACCTGTCGGTCAGGATCGGATGAAAAGGACACGGCGCTGACCACGGAGGTGCTCTTTGTGGTTCCGTAGCAGCTACAGGAGATTCGAGTTGACTAAAGTTGTCGAAGAGGATGAGCAATGGATCTTGGAATTACCGAGCTATCGAGGTGACGTCGGCAGAGAAGTTTCTCGAAGTTTTAATCCGCTTATGGGGACGCGGGACATCCGGAGTTTGTGCAGAAAAATTGTGATAGGATAATCTCTGGGGCAGTGTAAAATAGAGATCAAAATGTAATTTAGTAATATCCGGACTGGAATAGTTCAGAATGTAATTCTATATTTTCTGAAAGTGATGTTTGTTTGATGGGTTTTGCTGATTGGTTTGGTGCGGATATTTAGGTTAGGTTTGACTTGATCGACTTATATTGTTTTAATAAGTATATAATTTTGTATATTGGTTATTTCATGTTTTATTTAGCTGTTGTTATCATTACATATATTGTAAAATACATATATATATAATGGGGGTTTTTTCACAGATATGTACATAAGTATATTTGTACTTATGTTATATACATATTATATATTCATACATATAATTATATTCATACTTATGTTACATATTCATTAATAAAATTAATAGAAGTATACTCATACTTATGTTCACGTCTTGAAGAAGAATACTCAAAATGTATTTATTTCCAGGATAATGAAATGAAAGGATTGATCGTAATTAGGTTTGATTGAGAAAATGATGTTTGTTTGCTGGATTCTGTTAATTGGTTTGGTGCGGATATTTAGGTTAGGTTTAACTTCATTGGGTTATATCGCTTTAATAAGTATATAATTTTGTGTATTGGTTATTTCATGTTTTATTTAGCTGTTTTTATCATTACATATATTGTAAAATATATATAATGGGCTTCTTCACAGACATTTACATAAGTATATTCATAGTTATGTTATATACATATTGTATATTCATACTTATGTTATATATTGATTAATATAAGTATACTCATACTTATGTACACGTTTTGACCAAGAGAAATCAAAATGTATTTATTTCTAGGAGAATAGAATAAAATGATTGATTACAGTTAGGTTTGGTTGAGAAAATGATGTTTGTTTGATTGGTTTGGTTCAAATATTTAGGTTAGGTTTGACTTCATTGGGTTATATCATTTTAATAAATATATAATTTTGTGTATTGGTTATTTCATGTTTCATTTAACTGTTGTTATCGTTATGTATATTGTAATTATTTCTTCTCAAGTATGTACATAAGTATATTCATACTTATGTTATATTTTTATTAATATAAGTATACTGTAATTATACTTATGTACTCGTCCTGAATAAAAAAACTTAAAATGTATTTATTTCCAGGACAATGAAATAAAACGATTGATCGTAGTTAGGTTTGGTTGAGAAAATGATGTTTGTTTGCTGGGTTTTGCTGATTGGTTTGGTGGAGATATTTAGGTTAGGTTTGACTCGATTAGGGTACATTGTTTCAATAAGTTTATAACTTTGTGTATTGGATGCTTGATGTTTTATTAACGTCTTACTATCATTGCATATATTGTGAAAAATGTATAATGTCTTCACAGTATGTATATTAGTATGAATGTACTTACACATATGTATATATGTGTCTTGTACAAGAAAGTTCAAAATATAATTATTTTCAGACCAATAATAAATAAAATAATTGATCATAATTAGTGTTGATTGAAAAAAAACTTTTGAAGTCAGTTGAATATAAAATAAGAACTTATGTAATTACAAAATTCGTATAAAATGGAAACGTGTGAACACTCTCCTTGTAGTATAGCAATAGCATAGAGAGGAATAGGAACACATAAGTACAATATATTTTATTAACATCAAATGCCATAAATCTGCTATTCTAATCTTATGTAGCAACCTTTTTTACTTTAATACGTTTTTAAATAAATCAATACGTATCTACAACTTCTATATATTATAATAATTAATAAATACATTGGAACAATAATTTTAATAAGCATAGCACTTCTCTGCAACTTAATTCCTTAACAATACCAATATCAAAATAAATACGAAATCTTAGATAAGAATTGGTAATTAATTATTCTCTAGATCTAGTTAACAATTGCACCACTCACCTAATGAGAATATGCAGAAATAATATAAGTAAAAAATACTGGGTTACATTGGAAAAATTAACTTACTAATTGATATTAAAAATTATCTTAATTAACCGATATCTTTTCCACTACATTTACAGAAAAATTATTTAGACTATTTAACACTCCTTCTATACTAAATAAATTTTTTGACAATATTTCTTTGATGACTTCAATTTTTAATATAATACTCTTTTATTTTTAGTTAAGTAGGACACCCTGTATGCTTTTACATAAGTAAATATTCAAGCATCCTCATATATTAGAGGGTGACATTCTCCCTCAATTATTTATTATAATAATTATAATACGTTAAATAATAAATACGTTGTAACACAAAATCCACGTCAAGACTAAACGTAAAGATTATCAGAATTCAGAACAAAATTATCTATGTTATCGAAAATTGACTAACAGATTTTTTGATTGACTAATCGTCAAACTAGTAATTATCACTGTTCTTGAAATTAGGCTAACTGTTGGTTCTTCCAACGTTACAAATGTAAAGGCTTGTATACGTGTATATGAAAGGGGAAAGGACAGGAATCTTCGCTAGAAGGATGAGCCGAAGACTCGCAAACTTGCGAGGGAAAGTCGGAACGACGGAAAAAGGTCATAGACAGTGATGAGACCTGACTGGACCTAGCTTGAAACTAACCACCAGACCCAGGCAAATCCTTGGGAGAAACATTAAAGGTAGGAAATGCAATCTAAAGGACAATGACTAGGCCTGGTACGGGTCTCGAGTGAACGTAGGAATGTTATGAAAGGAACGAACGGAAAATGCAATAATTTACTCGTATCCTCTGACAGGGGTATAGCGTTGGTACCACAGTCAGCACATATTTCTAGAAATTATTAGGTTGGCAACTAAGTGATTGCAGATTTTAAATAAGAAGAAAAATGCAAAATTTTTCAGTGAATCTCAGATTTTGATGTCACCTGGGCTGGTTCATCTTGCATCACCCACGATCTTTTCCGATTAACGTTGTTATAAACTATCCACTTTTCGTCGCCAGTTATCAGTCGTTTCAGAAATCGATCAATTTCGTTGCGTTTCAGAAGCGAATCGCAAATGCTAATGCGTTGCGTCAAATGAATTTTCTTAAGCTGGTCGAGTTTCTTGACATAGCCAAGCCGTTTTAATTTTTTTTTATGCATGTATACGATACATTGAGCTTCTGTGCAATCTCACGTGTTGTGCTATGACGATCTGAATCGATAATGGCCTTGATATGGGTCTCATCAACTTCAACTGGACGGCCAGATTGTTGCGCATTTTTCAGTGAAAAATCACCAGAATGAAATTTGGCAAACCAATTTTGACACTGTCTTTCTTTCAAGGCTTCATTCCCATTTACAGCACATAACTTCTTGCGTGCTTGCGATGCGTTCTTGCGTTTTCGGAAATAAAACAATAAAATATGTCCGAAATGCGCGTCTCGTTCTCCCATTTTTAAATTGGGATAAAAACGAAACTATATAACTAATCGATACAATTTTTCAACCAAATTAAAGGCGGAAGTCCAAACAACAAGAAAACAATATAAGTTAGGTGCCTTGAGCATGTTGACAAAACAAAAGAACGTACAAATGCCATCTATTGACAAAATCCGCAATCACTTAGTTGCCAACCCAATAATATACCCAGGACGAGCAATTCGTGCAAGCAAATATAACAAGGTTCGAGCATCCATCGGGATAGAACGTTCTTCTAATAACCAATTCTAATCCAATTCCCATATCTATTCCCCCCTGCAATTGTCCGCGAGAACGTTTACCATGAGCAAACGACAAAGGCTATGATTACGTAATGGGTGGCACGGATTTGCAAATTTCCTCCATTTGCTGGCCCGGCGTAGACTGCAGTTGGTATCTTTGATTGCAGCCTATGGAAAGAAACTCGCGCGCAGAATGGCGCGAATATTACAACACGTTCGTTCCCCTTGGTGCAGCCGGTGGCTCGCTCTCAATGTAAATTCCAAACGAACCATGGCATTTCTGTGGAGTAAGCTGCGAGGCCTGGCTTTAGCCATTTTTATCGCCGCGAAACAGGTCGCGTAGAACCAGGCGTCTCCTTATTTTTCTTTCATTCATATAACTACTCGTATCGCATAAATAACCGCACGGTGGACTCTGCTGGGCCGCGTCTACGGTCGGCCATGTTTGTTGCTATCGAGATGTCATGAACGTTTTCGCAACAAACGCGCCGATCTATTGCGGCTAAGTAATTGCATTCTCTTGGAAACCAAAGTAATTGGTTTGCGGATGTTAATGATATTTCGCACGTGCAGCCTCCAACTTTTTATCGTGTCTTTAATTGTGGTAATTGCACTTTCGGAGTAGCGACGTGAAATATTGGTCGTGGAACAGACCGTTGGCTCTTTAATAGATGTAAATAAATTAAAGTGCTTTTGGAAAATGGTGTCATGAAAAATTGCTCATGGAAAAGGGAAGTTGATTTAACGATAAAATTAATTGAAATAATAATGCAATTTTTCAGGATATAGTTATGGGTAATTTTTTGTATATTGTTTATTACCATTTATATCATGCTAGGTATGTTGTAAACATTTAATTTAATTTAAAATATTCGGCAGGTGCGATTCTTAGTATATTTGTTGTTAGTGGTGGATGAAATATCAATAACAATAAGAACAATTTTTTATTTAATTACAAAAAATGATCAAACACAAATATAAATCTAATTAATCTCTCGCAATCACATTCTCATACATATTTTCACTATTCAGCTGGTTTGTTCTTTCTACTTTCGTACATTACGTGACATACACAATTCACACACACCTCAATCATTACACGCAATTATTTATCACAATAACCTGAATCCATTAGATATTGACATCCCATGCATACTTGTCCTACTCATCCCTTTCTTATAGACATCGCTCCTTTATTATATCGACACATATATATTCAAAATTTATGTAACCATTTCCACATTTGTATATTTGATCATAATTAATCTATATATCTTATTTTATCAATTTTCTTTTATTCAATTAAATTATTAGAATTATTCTAGTATTACTTTTATCATTTTGTAACGTTATACCATCATTTGGTGTTTAAAAATGACGATTTAGAATAACAAATTTTTATTTTTCCTTGTAATTAAAAATCTAAGAGATGATGAAAAGTAACATCAATTTGAGAGAACTACTCTAGTATCGAGAATGAAAATGTTTAATGCAGACAGGGAAATGGGTAAAATCCAGTGCAATCGGAACTTGTGAGATATATCAGGAAAAAGGATAGTAACTGTGTTATTATTGTAAGAGGACTGAACTAGCACAGTTTAAATATGATACTATCCAAAACTGGAGTTAACTGAGAACATTTCATTTACATCAGAAAGAGATATGAAAGACAATACTAACACAGTACTAAAGTATGAAAGTATTTTTAAGGAAGTGCAACTCATATAAATTTTATGGTTGTTAGACTCAGTTTGAGGTTAGGAACTTCTCGAGTTTACTAAGTTCCACTTCTTACCGAGTCTTGATACGTCCGCAACTGTTTCCCGTTGAACTTTTAAGATACTTTATCCGTAACCAACTTAAAATAAATTGCAATGCGAAATATTCTGAGAAAATTTCATATATAGTGGAGGTGCGAGTCTATTCACGCCAATAAAAATTGTACGACTATATTTTCGAAGCTGGATATTATATTTTATTATATTAATAATATTTTATATATTGCAGCAACAATTATTTAATTTCTTTTCTTTTTCAAATTGTATATAAAAGAATATCGTTCATATTCTATTGTTTAAAAATAATATTGGTTTATATGTAATAAACATCGTAGATTATCGATGATACGTGATAAATTTTAAATATTAATTTCAAACGTTTTATTAAATAAATTAAATAAAAATAATTT
>NW_016912272.1:57684-115558 GCF_001483705.2 Eufriesea mexicana
ATATATACAATGTATAATAAATAAATGGTATATACGTAATTTTATACTCGTACGAATTACTATATACTCTATACTTATATACTATTATACTATTATATACTACTATATACTTACTATACACTATTACAATCTACGAGCCTTATCAAAGTATATACCAACTTCATGCACGTTTCAATATAATTACTCGATATATCTTCAAGTCTAAAGTATTAAGTAAAGTGCTTTTGATTGAATAAAAATTTGTATTTGTATTAACATCCTATGCTAACATCTCACATCAAAATACAAAATCATCTGAAACAATCTTAATTTTCAATTGTTCTATAACACTCGAGTATCCATAACCTTAAAATAAATATCTAAGGCACGAAGTCCAGCAGTATCGTGTTTCCAAGAATAATATATATACATATATCATTTCCTAAAAGAAGTACTTCAAAGACGATCACTCTCTTTCCCAATAACGAAACTTCGATAAACCGCTAACAAATAGTTACATTACTCTCGTAACAATCACACGTATACTCGTACATCTCGACTGGACTCGAGACGGTGACGTCAGCGCCATCTATTAGCCGCGAGGGACAACTAGCGCCGCTGTGACACGTAAACACGGTGAGCGTGTAAAAATAACCTCAAAAGGAGAGCAATTTCGAGGGAACGAATGGACGGAAGTATTTACAGAGCTAATCCATCTCGGCGGCATTAGCGCACGATCATCGAGGATTCCCATCGTCGTAAATATTCTTTCAGCCCATCGCCGGTAGACGTCGCCCTCAAACCGTGCTCGCAAGGATGCTCGCATATTAAGGACGAACGATCGTCCGTACGTTTCGCGGCAGTAACTCGCACAGATGAGAACGTAATACGGGCCATTGAACAGCCGGCAGGAACATTCCGCGACACGAGGGAGTACCCGGTCTGCCTGGGATTACCCGCGGCTAAATTGAGGCACACGGTGCCTGCGCGTTCGCCATTATACGTTCGAGTAAGGAGATTCCGACCGTTGTAGATCATGCGCATCGTATGCGGGTGGCTCGTGCGTCTGTATTAAACGCGCGTGGGCGTGTTGGTGCCCCACTGACTCTCTAACCCCGAGCATCGTGACTAACGCGCCCCTCTGTCTGTCTGGCTGGGTTTACGCCTATGTACGAGCACGTGATGTCCGCGCACACCGTCACGCCATAGCGTATGCGTTAAGAGCCTTGTTAATGAATTACATGCGTCGTGTTACGTGGCTCACATTGTGTCGTAGGAATTAACCCTGTATAGACACGTGTCTGTGGGATAGTCACCCGAGTGTCTCGTGGTTTTCGCGTGTTTGTGGATCGGGTTACGTACAGCAGTTCTCAATTTTAATTTTAACTTAGCTCGAGATTAATTCTTCTCTTTTATTTTATATTCGAGCTATGAAATAAATTTTTTATTTCTTGGAAGGAGTCCTAGTTTTGCTTAGGTCAAGAATGTATCGTGATAGGTGATCCTGTTTTATTATATACATAATCGATTAGATTAGGATTCCTTTATTTAGATATATTCTGATAGACACGTGGTACATCTGTACTAGCTTGGTATTTGAAAGTTCATCTTCATGTTTTGTATTCTAAATTAGACCAGGATTCCTTTATCTAGTCATCTTCTGATAGATACATGGTATATTCACTACCAGATTGGTATTATGAAGGTTCATCTTCATATTTTGTACTTTAAATGTTCATATTTTAGCAATTTATGCTTTTGAGCTAATAGTATTGAATTGGATTGATGCACACCGAATTATTGATCCTGTGACTCTCATTGACTTTCATCAGATTTAGCAAATTTCAATGTCATGACAGGTGATCCTGTTATATTTATTATGCATGTATTCGATTAGATCAGGATTCCTTTACATAGTTATCTTCTGATAAACACATGGTATATCATTACCAGCTTGGTGCTACGAAGGTTCACCTTTACGTTCTGTATCTTAAATATTCATATATTTTTATTACAGCCCTTTGAACTAACAGTCGTGAATTGGACTGATACATATGGATTGTTCACTCTATGATTGTCACAGGCATCAATCAGATTTAGCAAATGGGATGTTAATGAGAATGTTAGTTAATTCTCTCGATAATGAAGCTTCAAATAAAAAAATTTTATTTATTTTTTATTTATTTTTTCATATCCTCAGTTGTATTACCGTTGTTGGGACACCCTTATTACCCCTATTTGATCATTCTCATTTTCACATATTTCGACTTATTTTTGACAACTTTTCCATCGATTCTCGGTGATAAAGTGATAAAAGAATTTTTGGTTCCTCGAAAGATGCTCTTAAAGATCCTGAAGAAATTTTTCATTTCCAGGCAATACCCAAAATAGCCCTTTTCAGCATCCTTCTCTCAATCCTGGCCATAGTATTGATCATAGTCTTCTCCATTTCCAAAATGTCTAATGTTCTATTTCTATTTGCTTTATCTTAAAATTATATATCTAACCAGTCTCTTTAAATCTAGAAGTCTCTTAACGGATTAGGAATCTTGTGATAGAAGATGGTCCTGTTATACCAGATCCAGGATCCTGGTGATCCTGTTATACGTAATCAATTAGACCCACATTCCCTCACCTAGCCTCTCTTGCTAGACGTGCAGTGCACCTATACCATCCTGGAATCCTGAAGGTTAACCTCGAAGTGTCGGGTCTTAGACATTCGCATATTATTAAAATCCGACTTCCAATTTACTCATCAATCAAAATGCAGCCAAGTAACTGTAAACATACCCGGTTTCAGCCAACGATTCCCATCTCGCTACGACAGATTGCCTCGCGCCAAGGTTGACTGAGAAGTTACTCTCCTGAATCGATCGGAAGCCCCATCGTCCATTGACTCCGGAACTATGGGTCGTTTGTGGGCGTCTTTAGATACATTTATATTTTCCTACGATGTTTATGTATGACGCGTTCGAGTGTTCTGCAGCAAGTTCACTACACGCGCGATGCATATTTGAACGTTAATGAGCTATTTCCAAGCCGTTGCTTCCATTTCTCGTGCACCTCTTGCGCAGTCTTTTATGAACTTTGCTAATTCCCATCAGACCCCGTACTTCAGAATCGAGTTTTGGCTTTTTTCCTTGCCGAGCTTGTCAAATAGGTGGAGAACAATGAGACGGTAATTATGAAGCGGAGGATGGTGTTTATTGCTACGAAACTGGGGAAAATAATGTGTCTCTCTTGCGGCCGCAGCTAGGGAAAAGATGGCGGAAGAAAAAGTCGAACGGTTCGAGGTCTCTGTAATTTCTCTCTTTCTGTGAGTTCGAAAAGAGAAATCAAAATTTGCCAAATTGGTATTTGGAATTTTTCTTATTATCGCATAATTTTTATTTTTATTATGGGATAGTAATTATGAAAGTGCTATAATGGAAATTTAATGTAACTAATATGGTTCGAGGTCTCTGTAATTCCTCCCTTTCTGTGAGTTCGAAAAGAGAAATAAAAATTTGCCAAATTGATATTTGAAATTTTTCTTATTATCGCACAATTTTTATTTTTGACGTGCGACATATACGGGATGGCGTTTACGAAAGTGCTATAATTGAAATTTAATGTAACTAATATGATTCGAGGTCTCTGTAATTCCTCTGTTTCTACGAGTACGAGAAGAGAAATCAAAATTTGCCAAATTGGTATTTGGAATTTTTCTTATTATCGCATAATTTTTATTTTTTACGTGCGACATATGGGATAGTAATTACGAAAGTGCTATAATGGAAATTTAATGAAACTAATATGGTTCGAGGTCACTGTAATTCCTCCCTTTCTGCGAGTATAAGAAGAGAAATCAAAATTTGCCAAATTGGTATTTGGAATTTTTCTTATTATCGCATAATTTTTATTTTTTGCGTGCGACATATGGGATAGTAATTACGAAAGTGCTATAATGGAAATTTAATGAAACTAATATTCTATTTTCTGCTATTTTGCAAAAGTAGTTGTACATTACTGTGGAACAAATGGATGTGACACAAAATAAGGGGAAAATTTATTTCTTTTTCCTGTATATATACAGTGTGTCCCAGCGACATTATTACAATCAGGAAGGGGGTAATTCTACATGCAGGAACGGATCAAAAAATAAGGAATAAAATTTTTTTATTCGAAGTTTTGTTTGCGAGAAAATCGACTTCGAATATTCATCGAGTACGTGTGCACTTACCTATGGCTTACAATTAGATGTATGGACATCAGTACATCAGCATTGATAGTACAACCGAGGAGAGGGTGATTCTTCACGAAAAAACAAATCGAAAATGAAGAATAAAATTTTTTCACTTGAAGCTTCGTTTTCGAGAAAATCAATTTTGAATATTCACCGAATGTTGCTGGGACACCCTAAATAATATATTATATTATATTAATATAATAATAGTGATGGAGCAATGAAACACTATAATATGCTGGGACACTCTGTATAAACACTATTATTATATTAATATAAATCGATAATAAAATCGATTTTGAATATTCACCGAATGTTAGTGGGACACCCTATATAAATAATATATTATATTATGTTAATGTAATAATAGTATTTATACAGGGTGTCCCAGCAACTTTCGGTGAATATTCAAAATTGATTTTATTATCGATTTATATTAATATAATAATAGTATTTATACAGGGTGTCCCAACATATTATAGTGTTTCATTACTCCATCACGGTATGTCTTATGAATATAGCGGAAGTAAAAAAGAGTGATAGTTACGTTAAGAGGAAAAAAGGGGAAATGCCATTGGAGTATGCAACATATGATTGCAATCGTGTAAAAAATGGGGTCGTTCGAAATTAGGTCCCTTCAAACTATTCAACTTTTCCTATGTAACTTTTTTCCTATCTACAGTAAAAAATGCGTATGACTTTTTCCTTCAGCTGTATGTTTTTACCACGTTGCCGTATTTGACGTTTATAGAGTAAAAATAGAGTAAATACGATCATACTCGTCCAAAGCTTATGGAACGTTCAGGCACCGTTTCGACGATTTATTTGATATTTTGTTGGGAAGTGACATGATGCAATATCTGAAGCATGAAGAAATAAATGAAAGTTATATATTCAGTAGTTTAACGAAAAAGAGATTATCTAATATCTGGAAATATTTAATAATCTCAGATTATTTTTAAAAATTCGAAATGAAATATCTAATGTAAAATTTGAAAAATATTTATATACTAATTATAATATTTTATCCTTTGCTATTATTTTCATTGTTTTCTAGTACATCTCAATATTAATGATAATATATTGTATATTAATTATACAAAAATAATAAGTTTTAGATAAATTTCAAGATTTTATGAAGTACGATACAAAATATTATTTTTGGATAACTATTTTATTAAAGAATTATTAATTTTCTTCTTTTTTGGGACAAGGAAAACTATAATATTTCAATTGATATTATGGTCCTCATTTTAGTCTTCATATCAAAGTTATGTTTACTTTTTGATAGAAGATTTGTATCTGAAATAACACAGAATTGTACTAACCATACTAATAGTACTAGCAAAAAACACTACTGATATAAACATTTAACTACACATTCGTTAAATTGTTAAATTTGCGATGCAATTATTTGCATCAAAATCAAATAACAATCTCTTTAAAAAATTGACAAATCAATCATTTAACTGGGGATACATTAATGTTCCTATCAAGCACTTAACATAAAATACCTCCATTACTTCCAAAATAAACGATTTCCCAATTAACCTTGAAAAGTATAATAATTTAAAAATACTGAAAACTTCGTTATTTTTCGAAATGCCCTAATCTACATGCAAACCGTATCATTACCAGAAAAACAGATTTTAAAAATCACCAAAATAAATTTCCATAAATCACTATATTTAACCTGTGAGCAGTATCTCTCGTATGAAAGCTTATTTGAATATCGAATCAATTTAAATGCCCCATAAAGGAGTAACTGTAACGAAATTACGGAAAGGACAGGATGAGAGAGAAGTGGTACTTGGCTCGCAGGCCATTTTTGATGGCCCACCTGTTGGCCAAGGTACATAAGTAAAGCTTACACGTTAGCAAACGTAACGAGAGAGATTGCCAGGCAGACAAGCCTGGTCAAATGAGAACATTACGTTTGTAGATTATATTCGTGAAAAGATACACGCTTGCATGAACTATATTCACTGGCTTTCACCCGTTATCTTTTTCATCCTGATCGCCGTCGACCCCCACCCTTACGTCCTCCTTTCCTGCTGTGGTACACCGCCATGGTCGAGACTGCATGCAGACACCTGTGTTCCCTATCACACTACTCGATTTTCGCAACACGAGATTTTAGCGCGTACTACGGCTGGAACGAAACGTAATAGTCTTGTTTCACGTTTTAACTCACTGGAAACAGCATAGGAGAACGCAACACCAGTGTCGCCATTGACTCACTCCTTCCCAGATGTTATACTTTTACTTTTCTCGCGCTACACGTACACTCGTACCCGGTTATTGAAGAATATTGCATAGCTACACGCTTGCTCGACGAGTCTTTTCTTTTTCTTCTCAAATTATGCTGTAATTGCTGCTGCTACTGCATTCATAATTCATCGACGAAGAACGGTTAAATAACCGTTGTGTGCGATTACATGATTGTGCGGTTTATGTAAAAATGTTTTGTGCTACTGATTCCAGGCAGATGAAAGGCTTTAAGTCTCAATTTGAAATTAATAAATTCTAATAATACCCCTGCGTGATTACGGTGGTCGAAGATTGCTATAGGATGAATAAGAGATATTATTGCAATCCACAGATGTATGTCCTAGCAGTCGATAATAAAATTGACCGAAGTTATGTGTGTATATTAATCGTAGAATGATAGAATTTAATAGTTACTTCAAACACTAAAAAATAAATCGAAGGAAAAAGAAAGATCGTTTGAATTTTTATTTTTGAGACAATAAAGTTTGGAAATTTATAGGGTATATGCGCATTTTGCGAGCACTGTATCAAGCATGGGTGATACAAAGGGTCAGGAAGTTATTCCGCAAAGAAAAGTAAATTTAAAATGTAAAATAAAATTTTTTCCTTCGAAACTTCGTTTAAGAGAAAATCGAGTTCGAAATAGTAGTCGGCAACCGTCCATAATAAGCATTGAACGTGTTCGATCTCGAGGGACTGCACATGCACATGCACCCAACGAATTTCGAAACTCGATTTTCATTATTTCCCGAAAATAAAGCCTTCGGTGAGAAAATGCTACTCTTCGTTTTCGACTTACTTTTGCTCGTAGAATCACCTGCAGCATTCAAAATTAATATTTAATATAAATACTAGATACTAAAAGCATATAAATTTAATATAAAATTAGAATTGACTCGTATAAATCATATAGATTACAGTAAAATAAAAATTGATTAGTAAAATTAAATTTATTATTAATTTATCTGAATTAAAATTTTCTTTATTTTTATATCTATAAATTTAAGCAATAAATACTTTCATATATAAATACATTAGAAGTATTTTAACTCCTTCATTACCACGAAGACGATATATCAAAAAATGTTTCGAAGAAATATTTCGATTTTTCAGTCCAATTTTAATTTAAAATGAAAAGAACAGTAAAGTGAATTTAAAGCAAACTGAAAATAATTTGAAGAGAAGTATATTAATTTTAAGGAGTATCTTCAAGAATCCACATTTTCCATGGTATTTCTGGTTAGGTTAGGTTGTGAGAATGCCAAATAGAATATCTGCAGGATACGAAGAAGCGTAATTACGTTACCACGCCTATGAGTTTTTTAATAATATAAATCAAACGACAGTGTAAATTGCACTTCGTCGCGATGGTGTTGGTTAATAGTGAGAACATAAATAAGAGTGCCATTATTCATAGAATTTCCTGCCGTGCGACGAAGAACGACACAAATTACACGACGTGAATCAGTGCAACGGAACTTAAGGGTGGTAATTGCATGACTGTTAGGCATTTTCTATGGCTGACCGGGCACGGTAGCGTGTTCGAGCAGCCGACTGATCTATTTCTTCGCAGAGACAACACCTACTTGGAATAATCAGCACCGCTGAAAGCCTTGGAAGAACGTAAAATTGTCCCGATCTGCGTGCACGGATTCGTTAGAATCGCCGAGCTGCCCGTTTTTGTGGCGCCCTCTGTGCACGACTCGCGCCGATGAGCCGGGAAAGGAGACGCGCGCAGCAAGAGGGAGACACTGCAGACATGTCATCGCGCCCTGGACTTAGATGGACAACGATTTACGCGAAATCGCGAGGCCATCATTGGCTGCGAGAATTCTGCGAATCCGATTACTCGCTCTTACTCACAGGCTCAGCTTCATCGACGAACATTTCCGCAGGAAATGCCCACTCAACGTCGGTTCCTTTCCCCTACGGCTTACCTTCTTACCTTGCCTTACCCTACGATGCAAGAAATCCGGTCTCGTTGAAAGTGTGCCGTTTAACTAGATTCGGTTCGGTGTCTATAATCCTCGTTGAAGGTTACTCATGGAAAGAATTCTATTATACGTTCCTCACAGCCAGTCTCGAGTAAAGGATATATGAATCATGTAGAGGTTAGGTAAATGATTTTGAAAATAAAATGTACCTACGTAAATGTACATATATACCGAGATATACGAGTTATAATAAGTATGAGCATTACAAAGGCTTGGAGGTTATAAAGATTATCGAAATTTTTGTTATAAAAATTCTAAAGTTTATAAAATAGACGGTAAGATATTTATAAAATATTGGGTTGGCAAGAAAGTACTTTCGGTTTTTTAGTGTGAAATAAAACTCAATTTTTTCTATACAGTAAATGAACTTTAATCGGTCAAATATCTTCCATTCTATTCGATGACCTTTTGTCATCTTTTTGGTAACTTCATGATCCCGCGCTCATAGAATTTCTGCTCCTTATCTGCAAGAAACTTAACCAAGTGCGTAAATCTCAGAAGGTCGACCAGAACGTTGTGGGTATCTTTCAGTGAAAAATCTTCAGAACGAAATTTTTTAAACTAATTCTGACACGTGCGTTCTGTTAAACAATCAACACCATAAACTCCTCGTATCTCTTTGTGAGCCTCAGCCGCATTCTTGCCTTTATGAAAATGAAAAAGTAAAATGTATCGAAAATTCTTATTTTTGCACTCCATGTTAAGACTGACCGTGAACTGACAGTTATAAACGAAATTACACGGAATTTCACGAAATAGCAACCTAAAGGTATCGACTACCACATCTCAAAAGAAAAACATTCTAACATTGATAAAAGAATAACTAAACAAGCATAACATTATTTACTGATGCAAACCGAAATTACTTTCTTGCCAACCCAATAGAAAGAATAAATCGAAAGAATGAAGTGAATCGAGAGTTTGATATTTTTATTGTTACAATGGATAGAAAGAGGGAATATCACGTTTACGTGAAAATTATAGTAGGCACATGTTGCGAGCATCAATTACGTTAGAGGATATGAAAAAAGGCAGGGATGGGTAAATTATTATAACGTGTCTGTATCGCTAATTAACATCGCTGATAATAGTTTGCCTTCGTCGATATTAATTTTTTACACGAATTTTCTTTATCGCCGATATTTAAAGCAAATATCTTATAGCTAATGTCACGTTGTTAGACCCCAGCTGCTGTCACTATAATTTCGTTGCGCGACGTAAAGCCTTATATATCGGCAAATTAAGTTCATGCGATCCAATTATCAGATATAAAACGACATATGTTGTCAGATTTTCTGGAAATTTTGTCAAGATTATCCTATTATTATATCGTATTACTCGCCATTAATAATATTTATAGCCTTCTAAATCAATACCATGCCGTATCAGTGGTGCTCAAGACTTAGACCCCTGTAGGCGGTACTGCGAGAAAAAGAGGACTCAGAAAGAGGCTAATAAATCTGTTCAGTTGCACCAGAAAATGGCGTGCATTTCAAAGCTGCTATTCATCGAAGCAAGACGAAGAATGAAAACAAAAACCGAATTGCATTCTGCATGGAAGGACCTTCTAGGTATCAATTTACATCTCGAGTCTTAGGAAATCTGCAGTTTTTGTCGAGACTATTGTGTTTGCTACACACGATATACCCCCTATAACACGGTTAATTTGTTCTGTACTATATTGATCTTGTGTTGAGAGAAACCTAATATAAATCTAGATAATGTTAACAAAAACAGTATGATGGAAACATTCACGCGAGGTTAAGTAGTATATATAGAAACCGTGTTATATGAATATCGTGTTGTAGGAAGGCTGTCGTAACTTTTGAATGTTATATGAAAACCATGTTCTTAGAATATTGTGTTGTAAGAGAGTCGAGTGTATCACAAATTTTAATTTGAAGATACAGTAGGGACGCCTATAATTTTAAAAATTTTGCATTGTAGAAATTTCGCATTATAAAAAATCAAAAGTGCAAAATGTTAGCGATAAATTTGATCCATCTTTTGAAATTTTGAAAGGATTTGATGATTGACACAATAATTTTCGCAAATTTACTTTTTAAGTCATTTTATGCTTATGGTGTACTATTTTGGGGGTATTGCGAGGGGTGGCAAAAGTTCTAGTTACGTCACTGACTTACTCTGGTTCAGTATTAAATTTTGTTCTGGAAATAACTTTAAAAAATATATCATCACTATGATTTCGAATTGCTAGTTTAATATAGTTAATTACACGTCTGTGTACCGCCATTTTTCTATAAAAAATTCGTTTGGTAATTACTTTGGTAACCAAAAAGGGAATACATCTTCGATTTTGATTTTTAAACACAGTACAGACATCAAAATCTTGAATAATTTTTTCCCATACAGATAACCTCAAAACTCTTTTGGTTCCCGAGATATTCGCAAAAACCAGTTGTTACTGTTACATTGAATTAAAATACACGAACGAACCTTTAATCATCGCAACTGTACCTTACAAGTTAATCTAGTGAAACAATTCCGTGGCACAGTACCGTAAAAAAGAAACGTCGTATATAATCATTTCAAAAGACAGTCTGCGAAAAAATGGAAGAAAATTAAGCCTCTCTCCATTTCCTCCTATTGTCACCGTGAACGGGACCAGAAACAATAAAAATTAGCGGACTCGGATCGGCTGTAAATCCGGGTGACTCATATTCACGCGAGTACAGCTGTTTCGTGATATCTGTGCACACGTGAAAATACGTTCGAGTCGGCTAGACGTAATCGGGGACGACCCATTGTTCCGTGGAATAAGAGTGATTCTCCGTAGAACAGGATTCTCAGTCGCACGCTATCGCGACTTACGAGGTTGCCCTGTGGACAGATCGGGTGGGAGAAGTGGAAGAGTGGGGGCAGCCCGGGAGTGAGGGAAGCGCGAGAGTGGGGGCCACGAGGGAGTGGGGGAAAGGAAGAAAGCGCGGTGCGGTGCGCGTTAGATCGCGTCGTCATGCCTAGGAATTGGAAGATTTACGTTCAGGCTAATTTCAGGGAACAGGTATCGGTTAATTAACGATGCGTCATCCGCAAGTATCCAGTCTCTCGTCGATCTAACGAGCCTGTTCTCGATCTCTCGTCCCGCATTCTCGTGTCACTCGCTCTCCGTTTCACGAACGCCTGACATCTTTTTTCTTCGTTACTCTGCTATCGCGCAGATTTACTGTTACGCATTGTGATAAGCTACCCGTAATTTCTGCCACAGAAAACGCCGCGCTGTTTTAGCCGTCGGACAGCTATCAATTACGCCAAGTGAACGACTTCTCCTCTCAACCAAGGGCCGATGCTTAACGGAACTCTGGCCGCGACGCGTCGCGACATTTCCAGAGACGTGGCTCGCAATACCGGTCACCGCCATTCCGATTAACCATGTTGTTGTATTACGGAAAACGCGAATGGCTGCACCGCGGCGACCTGTCATTTGTCGCTCAGACAATGGACTTCGATGATTCCCGTTATTTTCGATCATCTCAACCGCGTTCCGTTCTACTGGCTCTTTTGAATTTCTTTGAATTAGCCACACCGTGTTGGGTTGTGCACCGGAGAGATGAAGATGGCAAGATGCTGTAGACCTTTCTCACAGACGACAGCCATAAAACTGGATATGGGGACATTCGGATATTATATTACAGCCATTGTAAAACAACGCCGTCCAACGTCCACGGTTTTGGCTATTACCAGCTCATTCCAAGTTTTGTAGTGGACGTTTATTCTTGGATAATAATTCCACAAGACAAAAATTGGAATTTTATTTTGAATATTGTAAATTAATCCTTTCACGAGTGTAGATAGGATTATATCAGTAAAGTTAAAAAATAATTCAACAATATATACGACATTTACGTCATACTTATTGGAGATATGGACCGTGGTGGCGCTAGTGAGTTACGTGGAAAATCGTCTTGGGCTGCCAGACTCTTATTTATGAAATAAGTATCATACGAGTATTTCAGTACTAAAATCCTTTAAAATTCGAAAAATGATGTTAATCACTTTCTCTTACAAATTTTTTATATATATATCAGCTACTTTTAGAGATAATTCAGATTTTTAAGATTAGAACTACCAATTCTAAATTTCAGCTTGAATATTTACTTATATATAGGTAATAATAATTAGAACGATAATACTTAAAGTGCTATATTGAGTATTAAAAATATGGTACATATGAACAACATGTAACGATTAAATAGCTATAGTGTCGAAAGGGCCCAGTAGTTACTTGGAATGAAATTTAAATTGTAGAAGTGATTAGAGAAGTAACCCCTAAATCTAAAATTTTAGCTCCAAGTACTTAACAGCTTCTAAAATATCAATAAAAAGACTTTTTGCTCGATTAAATTAAAATTAGTCGAAAATTCCCAATTTATATGTAAACATCAGCTGTAACCATTTCAACTGGGTTTCATTGGTAGATGTAGTAATATCGAGTCATCAAATTAATTTAGGAATCGTTAACCCAGAACTGAATGTAAATCCGATTGGTTATACTCCCTCTTCCCTAATACAATCATAAATATAGGACGCACGTATTTTCATTATTGGCCGAAAGTGTCACATTTGCAAATCGAATTATGTAGCGTCGCGTGACAGTACGAGCAAATTGGATATATGTGCACGAAGTGGAATGAAATGGAAACGATTGATACAATGAACTTTACAGCACAAGTATGACGTAAACTCAGTTTTAATTATTAACCCTTTACCTTGTGATTTAAGTTCCGATGGCACGTGCCATAATCAACAGCATAGTCGATCACACGTTGAACCATTTTGTCCGAACGCAGCGAAGAATAACACGTAACTGAGATAAGAATACATCTTCGAAAATTAACCACGAGCCTAACCCGTGTTGTTTACGTTGGGCCCTATCTATGAACCACGTCTCTAACTCGTGATACTCATATTTGGTCGGATTGCCTCACCACGTGTCTTACACGATATTGTAGGCGAAGGGGTTAAAACAGGACGTAGCATGAGATATAATATAACGTAATATTAATATAAGATAAAAGTGACGACATAACCTAACATAACCTAGAAATATCAATATGTGCTCCTGAAGGTCTAAAACTTGAATCTTTGAATGTAACACAATTATAGGTATATCAAGTGAGCAAAATACTCTCCAATAGCTAATGGAAGAAATCGCGAGTGTAATTAATCATGGTGTAATAGAATAGTCTGTTTTGGTACAGTCATAAGCAAGTTATACAAATTTCTGTTATTGCTTAAAAATATTAACTCTAAAAATTAGATTGAGAACCTTAAAGCTAGGATTTGAGATGCATCAGAGCTAAAGCCAAGTGGTGCTGGTATAGTGAATGGAGTCTTTCTTCTGTGTCGTTTCTTTATACATCTATCCAATAATAGTCGGTCCGCGTAATCAGATCCACCAAGCGGTGAACGTGCCAACTATGCCTGCATCTATCTCACGGATGTGAATACTAATAGCGTTATAGCAATACGTAGTAATATGACTATATAATAGTTCCAAAAGATTTTGCTTATATTCTTAAAATCATAGTCAGTTGTTTTATTATATATACACATATATAATCCTTTATGACATATTTTAAGGTTATAAAAAGTGTAATAGAACAGAAATAAAATAGAATAGAATAGAATAGAATAGAACTTTATAACATATTTTAAGGTTATAAAATGTGTCATCAAATTTATCTGAACTTTTGCAGCTAAATTTTAATTTGTATCTAATTAATTGAATTTCTGTTCACTTTATCCACTTGTCAGGTAAACTCTTAACATCCGAAAAAACCATAAATGGTAAATAAATCGGACAACACACGTTATGCTAACTGTTTATTCTCAAGTTGGGATGAACGGAGTTCTATTGCGCACAGGTCGCAGCGCCAAAGATGGAAAGCGAAAGGGAAGCACCTCGTCGTTCGAGAATCGTTTCGATACGTGTTTTAGAGGCGAGTTTCAAACAGACAACGCAGAATGAGTTTACGTGTTCAAAAGGACGAGGTTTACCGCGGTTCGGAAATAGCAAGAAATTGAATATGTCGTCCCTCTTTGCTCACGTTGGGTGAAACGAGGCGACCAAGGCTGTGACGCGTGAAACAGTCACGAACGTGTGATCCTGTATTCACACGGACATGACATGCTCTACAAAGCATCCTTTATAGCGATTAAATGTTGTTTCCATGTGAAATGTGCTGCCCTTTGAGTGGTACTCTGTGGTTCTTATTAGAAATGGTAAAATGTCAAATTGACGCAGAAAATAGCGAAATATATCAAAAACCTAGTAATAGTAGCATGTGTTACTCTAACTATTATTTCTCTATAACAATGGAAAAATTATTAAAATTTTCTTAAATGAAATATAAGAAGTAAAAATTAAACATATTCAACAAATTTTAAATAACCGATAAGATAATGTTAAATTATTAAAATTTTAATCGCAATTATATAATACTGTTAATATGTCCAAAATTTCGTACTTAAATGTGTTAATTCATTTACTAATTTACTGATTTACTAATTTACTAATTTACTAATTCGCTAATTTCTCAATTTCTCGAAGTACTTTAATTTCTTAAAAACATTTCGAAGAATAATCTCCAGTATCATGTCAGAACGAAGGAACAGTAATTTCCTTATATTCTCTACCAAATTAAAAAAGTTGCTGCAGATATAACCTGTGCATTAGCAGAACATAACCTAAACTGCTTTAACGCCATCTGCTAAATTTTTATGCAAGCAATATTGTAACCTAAAAGTAGACTGACTCGCGTGTCGTTCAAATATACGGTTATTTAGCTCGCAAACATTCTTTCAAAAATAATTCGTTGTTTCCATTCAACGCCTCGCACGATCGTGTTGAACACGATCGTAATTTCACTTTTATTTCGACGCATAACGCGTGCTGTTTTCCGGTGGGTCGCGCGTGAATGTGTCCGTCGGTCGCAAAACCCAGTCACGACCCGCCGACAGCCAGCCTGAGCGATGAAAGTATTTGTCTCGCTCATTACTATCAGCCGTGGAACGTTCTCCGAGCTGCAATTCCGTTATTCGTCGGAGTCTTCCCCTTCTGGATAGGTTCTTGCGGACAGTGCTCCGTGAAGCATAAGATCACGTCCGCCGGCATGGTTTCTTCCCGATAATCCACAGGGAATTCCAAATTAGCTTTTTCCGCGAAGCCTCCGACTCGGGCAGCGTTCCGTTCTTCTTCCTTTCACGTAATACCGTCTCTCTCGTTCACGACCGATCGGCCATGGTTTATTCACGCGAATCGGGCTGCAACGATATCCGGACGATCTAGCCACGAAATTACCAAGATTTCTCCGCTTTTTACACGGAATTACGTCGAAGCAAGAACGTGACGGAGCTCGCCAAAGTGAGCTATCGTCTCGTCTGGCGATCACCGATCGTGTCTCTGGCCGAGCGCGGCGGCCATTTGCCTGGCTGCGACAAAAATCCATCTCGCGGCCGGTGTGTACACTCGTTTCAGTGTCACGTAGCACGAGGATCATCGACTGAGCCGCGTCGCCCCGCGGTTTTTGTCGAGTCTGCTACACTTGTTAAGACGACCGACAGCGACATCGTACTTTTACGTAACTGTTTCCGAAAGATCAACAGGTAACATGTGTTTCGTGCGGAAGAAGTATGTTGTAACGTATGAAATGCTCACGTGTGTATTTCGAATATCTCTCGTTGGGAATTGTTGTAAGAAAGGAAATGTTAAATTATTTTGTACCAGGGATCGAAGTGATTCTAGGAATAGTAGTTAATAACCTGTATGCTATATACAATATTTTTTTGTAAACGGTTATGAAGAACGGAAATGATATAACTGTTGTAACCCATATTAGTCCTGGTTATGGTTTTGTTAACCTTTGAAATATCTTTTCTTGTCGATTCTATAGTGGTTATACCTCGATTCCATATTGGGTACTTTAGGTTAACTGTAATGACGAACGTCGAACTTTCTAAACTTCAAATGGATTGGATATTATGTTTTATATTTAATATCTAACTCTTAGCTAGATCATTCAAAGAAAAATATTTGGGAAGAAATAATTACTGGGTGTCATCATCACAAAGTGGCATTGTCATGATCACAGCGTTAGGTGTCATATACAGTGATCACTAGTAGGAGTCTCTATTGTATACAATTTAGGTTATGTGTAGAAACAAGTATCAAGTTTTCTTAACTTTAAATAGGAATTATTTTACGTTTAACGTGTAAATAAATTAACTTACTATAATTTTTGCAGTTTTATACATAAAATTACGAGAAGTAAAATAATTTTTGCACTTTTAGACATAAAAATACGAGACGAATGAGTAAGCAAAAATTGAAACTAAAATCGAGACACGCCCGAGCAAACGAGTTTGCGATTACTCGAAAGACCGACTAACCTACGCAACGTTCTCCCGTGCCCAAGATAACTCCATGCTATAGTACTCACGACCGATCAGTCCGCGCCCAACTTGAGTCACTGTCGACCTCGATACGGCTTACACGAGATCGATGGCAGCGCCATCGGATCAGTGATCCTCGCGGAGAAAAATCGAGCGTCCCAAGTGGAACCTAGTAGCCATAAACCTATTCCGCCATGACCCTGCCTTATGGGTGTACATAAAGGAACCATTTCGTGAAGTCTGATCACAGGCATTTTATACACGTGAACGGTATTATACGAGGTCCATGCTCTAGTTGAATACGCGCAGGTTCCTGGGTCGATTAGGGTCGACAGAATCTCACCTTGACAATGAATGCACCATCAACTCGATGACGTATGCCAATGAACTTGTCACGTGCCTATGGTGACAATGACTGGACAATGAGAGGATTTGGGGGCAAATGGAAGAGCGAGGAGAATATGGAATATAGAGTACACGACAGCGTGAATGCAAATGATATTAAGAATGTAATATATTCGTTAAATTTGTTTTTCATCCAACTAAATTTAGTCAGAGGCACAAAACGTTACCTCTATATCTTTTCTAGAACGTAGTATTCTTTGTTCATTCCCTAGACGGAAAATCTATGGCTATCAATAGTCTCTAGGCTCACAATCAGTGTCGCCATCTAACGACTCTCAAGGGTTATTAAATGTAGTCTCATTGATAATGTATCACGAAGGTTTATATTTTAAGCAGTTATGTTTTGTATGATGATTAAGAGGGATGAGGGAAAATGATTTTTATTTATTTTGCAGGCCAAGTTAGATAGAGTATCTTAGTACAGCTTGTGCACACCACGTATATACTTAACTTAACTTAGGTATCTATTTTAATGAAGTATACGTATTCTATGTGGTCCAACTATATTCCACGTCTGATATATTTGGAGAAGAGAGGAACCTAGAAAATAAATAAAAAAATAATTATCAATCCCAAAATAGAGTTCGAGTTGTTAGAAGCTCCAAGATACGTTTGCGTTATGCTATAACAGAAGCTCGATGAATAATTCAGAAATTATTATTAAATTATACGGGGTGATAGATTGTGGACTAAATAGACAATGGCTATGCCTACTAGGTATTGACTAACGTCTACCCTATTTATCTCAGACTGACCCCCATTAAGGTTGCAATCTATCGGATTCGAAGTCAAACTGATAAATGACTAGACATCCACGCTGTGGCTTTTATATAGCCAACAGTTGCCTGTCGAAGATCGATCAAATAGTCACGATCGTTCCCTATTTCGCAAATAATCCTTTCCAATATAATGGTCGTTTTTTCCAAATTTTACCATAATTACAATACGGTATACATGGAAGTTGCGTCACGTAACGTTAAATTTCACATATCTCTCAATTAATAATTCCTTCGACTGATCGATCACTCGGATACATGTTACTTCCTCGTGAAATATCTCCGAGCTAAAATGCACGTTGCACCAAAACCTGTCAAGATCTCCGCTCCTCCCAGCTTTATTCCAGTACTCGCCGTCACGAAAAATTGCAAGCCGTTAGCAATTTGTTGGCACTCTATATAATCGCGAGGCTAGGCGGAAGCAGCTGGCAATGCGGTAGTGGACTAAGCAGAAATGTACATAGTCTGTATTATTGCGATCAACTGTGCGACTGCACGCCGAACATGCGGATGCACCGTCAGGACCACCCCCCACCCTGCGCCCCTCTGGTCCTTATGCAACGAGCCGGCTGCCAGAGTCAGCTCGGTAAATCATATTCAGATTCAGTTGTTGGTCTCATAAACTAACCGAGCAACAGCAAGTTCACGGGGTTGTACCGCGTTGTTGCTCCCTGTTCCCTGTTCCACGCTGCGCTGAGCAATCTGACAGTCATCGCTGAGATGGCTTCCGTTTCTCGTCCCCCCACTCCTCGCGAATTTGTCGATCAGATGGCCGTGAAATTGATCGCAGCGCGTGCAGTTTTTGCTCCCTGGGTAATGAACAGCGGACGTTCCGGATTCAATTTATCGAATTTGAGTCTTCACCCCGATGATTCTGACGGATTCCAAGGTTCATTTTTAAGGCCAAGAGTTCTGTTTTTGTGTAATTTTTAGCGAATGTATTATGGTAATAGGTTAGATTAGGTTAGGTTAGGTTATCGAATTTCATTGATTTGTATAATTTAGGTTATCATAGGTGGAGATTTATATAATACTGAATAATTTTGCTCATTGTCTTTGCTGTCATTTGTAGGATTAATTAGTTCTATTGTTAGTAAATACCAGTTTTTTTTTTAATGTAAAATATATTAAATGAAGGTCAATGGATAATAGTGGTACATTTTTTAGATGCTATATTCATTTTACTATGTTATACTACGCAATACTTTATGTAAAAATGATAATTGGAAGAATTAGGTGGATTCATATGATTAAGATTATTATAGATAGAATTATTTGATGAAAATAATATTTTTCTTTCATAATTTCATTATATGACACCCAATTATATTATAGTTTCTTTCTCTGTAAACACCATTTTCACGACAGCATAAAACATAACCTATAAAAGAATCAAATGAACATTAATACACATCGTGAGCTACTTTTGAGTCACAATATTTATCTATAATATGCAAAACATGTTAATATATAATACTATAATAGCATATATTATTACACTATTAAATTATATGAAACTAATAAAATATTATTTAATAAATAATGTTACTTAAAAATCTTGCAGTATACAGATACATTGTACATATTATATTACAATATATTATTATGTTAATATACTATAGAAAAGCCATAAAAGTGCTATTCAATAATCGAAACGTCAGCTCGGAATCTCGTAATATATTCAGAAAATTAGGATCTCACTTGGCGTAGCGAACTTTCCCTATAAATCTGCCAACCATACGTTTAAGGCACCTTACAAAACACCATTAAGACGATAGTGCTAAATGCTTCGTGTACAACATTACCGATGCACTCGCAAACATTTGTTCAGTACGAAGTGGCTAAAGCAATCGTAGGATCTATCCGAGACTATCATCTACCGCTATCAAAATGCAAAATTACATTGCCACGGCGAGCGTGATAAATAGAGGCGAGAGGCATTAATCGAAGTTGACCTGGCATTTTTAACGTCGCCGGCCCCGGTCCCATAAATCACTATTATTGATTTAATTACCTGTTGCCATTCAGCAGAGGACAGAAAAGGGAGGGGAAAAAATCCGGCTTGCATTTATACGAATAATCAGAGAAAGATCGTGCGGTGACCGCAGATTGATGTATCGAGCGACCGGCCCTTTCATTTCACCGATCCTTTTACCCTCTTTTCCTTATGATTTATTTCGCAAGAGGATTACGCGCGACACGAGCTACAGGCCAATTATGAGCCAGATATTCCGCGTTCGTACGAGCAACGAGAAAGTTCCGACCCGATTTTAGCGAGCACTGATAAATCGGCTTGCATAATGGCGGATCGAAGAGACCGCCGCGATTCATTATGGCGGCCGGGGAGCAGAAAACGTTTGACTTTGTCGAGCTGTTCGAATTAAGCGATTCAATGCGAGGTCTGAACGTCGTTTCCACCGAGAGAACCGCCATGCCACTTTTTGTCTGCTCGCGCAATCGGCTGATTTAACTGCGATGTTAGCTCGATAAAATTAATGTTCGCGGCTTGCTCGGATCTCGCTGTTACGCGAATTTTCACTCGCTTTCGTGCTGCACGTTGTTTCTTATGCTTTTTACTGGCCACTTTGCAGCACGTTATTTCACTCGGCGGTATTGTTTTGTGGTAGTTAGAATATTCGAACGACAGTGGGCCGTTCGTTCTCGTGACGAATATTTATTGCTGTTTTTTGATGAGTGGAAGATGATGCGTAGTTAGTTGTGTGTACTTGGTTAATTTTTCATTACTATCATTTTTCTTCGCGCCAAAATGTTCTGAAAAGTACTTTCGTTTCTTATTATGCGTTTATAGGGTGTTTCAAGATAGGGTGTTTCAAGATTTTAAATATATGGACATAGAATTATTCTGTGTACAAAAATAAGACGAATATGAAGAATAATATTTTTTTATATATCGCCTCCTTTTCGAGAAAATTGAGGTTAAAGTTTCAGGTAGACGCCGCGACCGAGTGTACACAAGATGGCCGCCGTGCGAAGTGAGGATGTGCGCAGTTCTACTTTAAATCCAATTATCTCGGAACCGAAGCCTCGAATGAAATAATTTTATTCTACATTTTTTATTTATTTTTGTGCGTACAATAATCTCCTGTTCATTCATTCTAAGAAACTCTGCCTTACAAGTGAAGAATTTAAAAAAAATATAGAAATTGATAACTTAGTAAACGGAAATATCTGTGATCATTACAGAAAATAAATATCCAATGACAAGAAATTAATCACTTTCACTGCTAGACTTTATGAATTGAGTGGTAATTAATATACGTAGAATTATGAATATCTTTATCGCTTTTACACGAGTTCTTATCGTGCAAGATATGCATCAAATTCATTCTTAATTGTGTTTAAATATTGAGTCTCGTTTTCAATTTTGTAATTCTGATTCGTCTTCGTTATTTGCAAGTCTTTTAGTATTTCTCCATATTTTATGCCTCGATACTTATCTTAATAACATGTTTACGAGCAGTATCGTGTATGTACGTTTTTATCATAACCTTTTAAATTATTCCATGTATCAAAATTGTATCTTTAACAACTTTTGAATTAATCCTTCGCCTGTTTTGTACATCATATGTGACGTATACGGAGCATACAATCAAACTGGAAGTGGTTCTACGTGCAAAAATAAGTAGAAAAGAAAGAGTATAATTTTTTCCTTTGAGACTTCGTTTTCGAGAAAATTGAGTTGAAAGTTCATAGAGTTTGTGCTTCTTTGTTCAAATTATTGTTCAAACTATGAATTCCGCTTTAGTATGATTCTATTAATATCTATAAACAATTTTAGCGTTTCTACATTTACGAGTTACAAATAGCACGAGTGATTAAATAAAACAAAATACTTAAGAGGAAGGATTAAACGTACCCCCACTCTATCAACTTTAAAACTCGATTATCTCGAAAATGGAGCCTCGAATGAAAAAGTTGTACTCCTTTATTTCGACTTATTTTTATACGTAGAATTACCTTCTGCCATTAGCTGCCAAGTATTCTGCACTCCTGCATTTCATATAACACAAAATGCAAATTATACGTTCCATATGTACCCAATAAATATGTACATATTTCTGCACGTTTTGTAACAAGTTTTGTAACGAGCCGATAAAATGTAGCAGAATATACACCGGGTTAATTCTCGGAAGAGGTAACCAGAAAGACTACCTATTTGGGCCGTCTATAATTAAATTCGTCTGACAGTCTGCCTCAGCATCGCGAGAAATCGCGTTATATCCTGCACGGTTCGGCGATCAAAGTCACCAAAAAGGTGCGAGCCGAACGAAAGCCACACGGAAATCCGTTATCCGCGATCCGGATCGAACCGGTCCCACTTGGGTCGTTTTAGGATCTGCGGTCGGCGCGCGCAGCACAGCGGGGACAGTAAACCATGACTGATCGGTGGCGCGAGATTTCGCTTTCGGGATCGCGAAAGGCGCTCTGTTACCTCTCGATTTACTCGGCAGCTCCTTCCACTTTGGTATGCTTACGTACGAGCACGTATTCCCCAAGGCTTAAATAAGGCGCAGGGATCAGCAAGGCGGTACTTAATAAATCGTAGGCGGTGGCCACGATCTTATCCGTATCTCGATCGCGACTGCCGATTCCTCGGCTGGCGGATCCACACGCGGACCATCTTACCCGTACCCATAATGAGCAATAAATAATCACCGGTGACTTCCACCCTCTCTTCCACCGCGTCCTGTCTGGTAATGTATCCTGTATCAACAGTTTCCCGGGAGAACCGTCAGAATCGTGTCTGCGGGCTGCGAAATTTAGATAAAATCGAAGAGATCGGCCGGACCCCGATCTATCTTGTAATTGGGATCGATGCACCGTATGGTCTACGTTATCATAACGTATCGTTAACGCGAGGTAGCTGTTTCGTTGCTACGCCGCTGGCAGTATCGATGGAGATATTATTATTCGTTGTCAGCTCGAGATTTCCTGATTAAAAAGTGTAATTCGATGAGCAATTGCACGTCTCACTTTCGAGCTTGAAATTTTCTGCTTTGCTGGTTATTTTCTAGTAACTTTCAGAAGAACTGAAAAATTATCACGTGATTATTGACACTTCATTTTTAATATTGGTACTGACAGAGTCGAATTATTCGGGAAAATTTTTAACGAGGAATTTTATATCATAAAAGTTTGTAAAAATATGCGTTATTGCATTTCTCGATATCGTAATGTAGTATTATTGAAATTTTCTCCGCGAAAATATGTATTACGGAAATATTCTACGTCTTTGACAGTTATTCTTGTATAATAAAAGAAACTTGCATAATAAAAGGAAAGAAGTTATTAATAAACTTCGATGTGGAACATATTCTCAGAAGTAGAGATAATAACCCGACAACAGGAAAGTATGAACTGAATAAATGGCAGAATTGCTAACCAAAGCAATTGAACAGGAGAATGTAAAATGACAAATGGGAAAAAATAAGAACGAAATCAATAAACACAGGCTACATACTTAATCGTCGATCGATGAATGATACATCCCAACTCGAGAACTCTGCACGCATAAACCTTATACACTCACACGCGAAAGTATTCGAAGGCTTACATTTACCACGTTCAACAACAGAAATATGTACAACATATGTACATATTAAGACGAAATATTTAAAACGACATGGTAAATACAATAAGAAGAAAATGCCAAGATGATACTAGTAAAATTATAAAATAATACAAAAATGTACACTATACCTATTTATCGGAGATACGGGCCGTGGTGGCGCTAGTGAGTTAAGTGGAAAAGCCGTTATACGCAAAAATACTAGTAAAATTATAAAATAATACAAAAATGTACACTATACCTATTTGTCGGAGATACGGGCCGTGGTGGCGCTAGTGAGTTAAGTGGAAAAGCCGTTATACGCAATAAAAGACGAATTATCACTTACACGATATTAAGAAGAGATATTTAAAACGACATGGTAAATACAATAAGAAGAAAATGCCAAGATAATTTTAGTAAAATTAGGAAATGATACAAAAATATACACTATGCTTATTTATCGGAGATACGGGCCGTGGTGGCGCTAGTGAGTTAAGTGGAAAAGCCGTTATACGCAATAAAAGACGAATTAACGTTATATACACGATATTTTTCTGATTCACCGATACCACATATTCATAACAAATGCATCGAATTATTTTCCAATTCTACTCGGTATAATTTAAACAGTTTTATCTTGCCATGTGCATCGTTATCGTTTCAAATATTCAGCGCAACATGCGTGTATCGTATCTGAGAAACAGCAGAGGTAAAGTTGGAATACTTTCGCGTATGAGTGTACAACACGCGCAAACTACCGCGTAAGAAACCCGTGACTCGGTTGCTTGGAAAGAAAGCCGACAGAGGGCAAGAAGAAGGGCGCGAGAGAAACACAGAAAATTATTCCTGGCCAGATGTGGTTTATTAACTCGGACGGGTTTTAATAGCGGTACAAAGCGACGCGACGTCGCCAGGATAGAAGGGCTGGAAGGTATACGTTAGGTACGACGTAGCCGTGCAGTAATCTACGTCAAGCGATAAGTAGAGGCTGGCTCGTTCCACGCACTCGCTGCCTTAATTCAGCACTACCGCACCCTCGAGTCAGTATTATGTACTATACGCGCATCGGCCGGGCTGCTCGCCAATCGTTTCTCACAACAAATGTATTCGGAACGGAAGAGGGGGGTTTCGTCCGCTAGCGCTTTCTCGTTCGAGTAGTGCCTCGCGTCGAGGGGCAGGTGCATCCTCGTTCGTTCGGTGTAACAGGCGACTCGCATATGCATATTACACACCACTCGTCCGGCAATACGTTACGCGGACCGATACTCATAGGAACATCGCCGGTTCCGTCCGTGTACGCGTTATACCGCTTTGTGCAGTCACGTTCGGTAATAGCAACCTTGTAAAACCGCCGGCCTGCGTTGCACTTGCCTTCCTCGACGTTGACCAACGTTTAGTTGCGTAATTGTTCGACACCGGCTAGGTTAGCTTCGACACTGCGGTTGGTACTGATACGCCGTTGCAATCGCGTGACGAGACGATGATCCGGATACGTCGTACGTGAAATTGACGAACAGCAGCTGATTACCTAACCTAACCCCTTTGATGTTTACGTAGAGTCTAGTGGTGTAATAGTCGTAATATAGCAGAGCAGAAAATAGTAGTATAGTAGCATAGCTGTCTCAGTGTAGCGTAGCAAAGTAGAACAATATAGTTGCATAGTAGTCGTAGTGTAGCAGTATAGTACAGTAGCAGTATAGTACACTATAGTAATATAGTAGCCCTAGTATAGCGCATTAGAGCATAATAATATAGTGCAGTAGTATATTATAGCAGTACAATACGGTAGTATAGTAACAATAGTATAGTTATATAGTAGCGCAATAGTCGCAGTATAGTATAGTAGAGTAGAATATAGCAGTATAGTATAGTAATTTGAAAAAATAGAATGCAACGGTGCCAATAGTATAGTACAGTAGTACAATACGGTAGTGTAGTAACCATAGTATAGTAGTATAGTAGAATATAGCAGTATAGTATAGTAATTTGAAAAAATAGAATGCAAAGGTGCCAGTAGTATACTACAGCAGTACAATATGGTGGTATAGTAACCGTAGTATAGTAGTATAGTAACGCAATAGTCGCAGTATAATATAGTAGAGTAGAATATAGTAGTATAGTATAGTAATTTGAAAAAAATAGAATGCAAAGGTGCCAATTTTTTGTTCAATGACGAAAACATAATTTACTTTCGCTATTTAAAGCACAATACAGATGTAATTAAAACATATTCGTAATTTTGACACACTATAGAATAATAGTAACAATTGATCGTTCGATGTAAATATATTTTTAATTCCAAATGTTGTTTCGTTTATTATAGTGAACTTGCTTATTATTATAAAGAGAAAATAATCGCGAGTTGAGCTGTTTCAAAGGTAATTAGGAGTTTGAGGTTAAGTTGTTGATTTTATCGAGACGATGCTAGCGGCGAGTTTGCAATTATGCGTAATCGGGAATAAATAATCGGCAAGTTTTCAGCGTGCAGATTTAATTCGTACATTTTAGGTAGCCGAGACGGAGACGAGTTTGGTTATGCTATATTTTAAATGCGTAGGATAGAGATTGTTGATAGGTTAGTTTCCCTCCGAGATAACCTTTTAAAGATGGCGAACAGGGTAAACGAGTGCGAGGAAAGGGAGGATTTCGTTGAATTTCAGGTAAGTTGGCTGTAATTGGGAACTTAGTGCCCCATTGTGCAGGAAATTAAGACGAGGACTTCATAATAGCTCTATTTAGGCGACCAAAGGCGAAACTTTTCAAATTAAGCGCATATTGTCCGCGTCGTCAATGGCTTAATTTGTCCTTACGCCTGATAATTATCAAACATTGTTTGACTCGGTTCAAAGTTTAAAGAAGAGTACTTTTATTTCACGTTTCCAAAGAAGAATAAAGATATTGACGAATTAAACGAAGGATAAAATAATAGTCAAAATATTCGGGAGCATTTCGTCTCATAGGTGAAACGTGTTAAATAAAAGTCGGAGATAAAATGGCGGATCCGTTGTCATGTCCCTGGAGGGAAAGTATAAAATTGGATACATTGTAATGAAATTACCTGTACTGTTGTCTTACGTCAAATTTTTGTTCCCTGTCGAGTTTCCGTGCCCCGTCTAACGTTTGACATTTCGTATCGACGCTGACCTTTTCTTCTCCACTCGCTTTTATACGCCCTTTGCGTCTCTCTCTCTCTCTCTCTCTCTCTCTCTCTCTCTTACTTGTTCAACACCAAAGTCAGACCGTTTAATTGCAGGCAATTGTACACGAGTTCGTTAATTGCAGGCTGCAGACAAATTGTTTAATTACGCATTGCAGAAAAATTGGTAATATTTAATATTACGTATATAAAGATTGTATATTTATTTTTTAATAGTTTGCATTATGTATTGTTATTATTAAATATACATTGCTATACGTATAATTAAATTCGTCGATTAAAATTATTGAAATTATCAAATTTAGAAATAAATGATAAATAAAATTGTAATAAATCTATCGTGCCTAGTTTTCAGGGAAGTTTAGAAATAGTACTATTATTTATTATAGTGCAATTGAATATACAGGTATATGTCAATAATACACAATAAAGAATTATACCAATAAATTTATCAATTATTATTGTTAAAACTACAGAAAATAGAACACATGGAATAAATTCATAAAATTTTGGAAATTTATCGCCTATTTTTAAAACTACATATTATTTTCTTACTTCACTGTAATGCCCACTTCAGTGTCCGCAGTTAGGGCCAAATCCGGACACTTATATGGAGAGATGGCTTCGTGGAATTCGATTGAGAGAAGAAGTGATGGCTATGAATATTCGAAACAATTGCAAACGACTGTTAAGCTCTTTTAATCTTAACAATTTATCTCAGTCTGTGTGTTTGAAATTCACTTCGATATCTCATTTCCAAAAATTAGGATAATAAGGGACACTAAAATGGGTTAATCTTCATACTACTGCATATCATACTAAAATGTCCTTTCTCACCCATCAAATGTCACGAAAATGAAAGACAAAAAGGAACAGAAATGCATATTATACTGTTTTACCTCCAAGATTTTCAATTACGAATCTACCTTATCAGCTTACAACGAATTGCAGCAACTGTACAAAATCTTGAATGAAGATGCTCGTGTAATTCCAGCATAATAATGCAGGGAGACACCACAAATCCTAGTGCCTTTCATTTTTAATCAAGCACGTATCAAGAGATGCATCGTGCACTAAAACGTGCGAGGTCTTATTAAAAGTTGTTCAGTGGCTTTTTGCCACGGCCTACCGCGAGTAGAATGCCTGATTTACTTCCGACTTAGATAACACCAGCCCGAGACACGACCATACTTTCGCGATTAATAAGGCAGATAGTAGAAAGTGAAGTAATTCAGCTGTTGTGGAAACGTGTCGTGAATGGAAGTGGCCGTGTTGCGTTTGAGAAGCATTCGCTCGTGTAATCCGACTTTCGTGACTTTTACTGCGAAAAAATGCCAATGGCGTTTGGAGGGGGCATCGTTGTGCCTAGACATTTCCGTGAGCCTAAACACGATCACGTTTATCGACCGTTGCCTGTCAAATTACCGGTTTCTCTCGAGCTTTTCGCTGAACAAATAACGCGCAGCTCTAATTTCTTGATAGATAAGTTGACACTTCGGACGATTGGTTGGTGAGCAAATGTATTTTGGAGGTTTATTCCTGACAACGTTCCTATCTAGCCTATTGCGAAGTTTATGGTCTTATGTAAGGTCTAATTTGGTGAAACTATTGTACAGGAATGCGGGTCTGTTTGCATTTCTATCACGGTGTAATAGGCCCACTGTCTCTAAGATAGTCACGAAGACAGGACACACGAATATTTGTTATTAGCTGGGACTGTCGTGTTTATAAATAAGTATATTACCTCATTTAAGGAATAGAGTGAATAGGATAAGTCGAGACCAAGTGAGATAGAGAGACGAAGCACTGGTGTAGGTATAGGGCCAGTGTTAGTTATTAAATATAAGATAAAAGAGTGCAGATGTAAATTATTTTATTGATATATCGGGAGCATAGATTTGGAGGTTACCAAGTGTTAATCCTTGGAATGTCGTCCCGGTATTTCGTTCGACCCTTTGTTTAGAATAGACCGTGTGAAGGCTCTAAAGTTTCACAAGTACCAGTGATGCGGTCCTAAGACCGCAATGTCCCAAGTAGAAGGCTGTTTATATTTTACTGTCAGCGCCCCTTGATTTCTTTAGCACCTAAGTCACCACTTAGGTAATCCGTAACAAACAACTATATCTCACCCTTCAAGACGACAAGCACAATTATCTAGATTGTTTAAACAACCACCACCACCGAAGGACGCTGAAGTTAACATACACCCCCAACATTATACTAATCAATCAGCAGACAGTCGAATATTACATAACCACCGAGAGATCAGGAAGATGAGATTAGTCAGTCAATATCATTCGAACAGTTCAGAAGAGATATCCGAAACTACTACGTAAAATACAGTGCACTATAACCACAACCTTCCTCAAGAAATTTGGTTCGTCATTAACCGTCGCCAATTGAGGACGACCTATTGACGATATACACCAAGGAAATGTTAATTTTTGAAATATCGTTCCAATGGTATTATTACTCACGTTAGGAAGACCATATTGGCGATCCCGTACCCCAGGTAAAATACGATGGCACAGTGACGCTTGATCACCATATACGCCAAGTACCTACCCCTCTTGCCACGCAACCGAACGAGATGACTTCTTCTCAGTCACGCATAGTAGAGTATGGGGCAATAATTCAGTTCGCTGTTCCGAAAAACCGTTTGTAACGTTTCTAACACCTTCCCTGGAACCTCAAATTTCGAAATTTCATTGTTTATACTATTCTATAGCATGTGGGAGCCCCCCACGGGGTGGTTGAATTCGGCTGGTCGCATGTATCCTCGGTGGGGGGATCGATATTCTCGAAGGGAAAACGGAAAAAGAGGGGATGCGTTTCGTCACAAGAAAGGGATGTGTTTCGTCCCAAAAAGAGGATGCGTTTCATCCCAAGAAGGGGATGCGTTTCGTCCCGGGCCTGCTAGTGGACTTGTCAGTAAGGCTTTTCCTAGCAGGCCCTGCTTTAGACGGTGATGCTATTGGAAGATTGGGAAGTTATATGTATAGGAAACGGAGGTTTTCCGAGGACTTGCGATAAAGTCCTCGAACCTCCTTAAAGTCGGAAGACATCTATTGGCGAGGGTGAGAATAATAGTCGCTACAAGCAAAATATGTAGCCTTACTCCAAGGGTCCTTATGAAAACTAGAGTAGGCAGTACATGGGATAGAAATACACAATATCAAAATAACTCTTACAGTCCTCTCACTATTCGATGCTATGCACAATTTCCTCAAATAGTAAATAATAATAATAATAAATATAAGAACAATCTAGTGGCCTTATACATGAAGAGTGAATTATGTAGAGCGAACATAATATTTCTTATCTTTGTAGCATCCAGGGTGCAAATTCCTGAGTTCTACTCACGAGGGTATATACTGAATCAGCAAACACGGAATTTAAACTGCAATCTCTATTTAAAAACATGTATTTAGGATTTTCAAAAGGTGTATTCGAATGGTATAACTTTTTAGAGGCAAAAATTTTGTCACTAGGCCTTTTAGCGTTAGTAGTGGATGAAATTTTAATAACAACAAGAACAATTCTTTATTTAATTAGAAAAATTGTAAAACACAAATATAACGTTTAAATATAATTAGTTTCTCACAATTACTCTATGACACGACTTCTCGCTATAATAACTCAATTGCAACTAACGTATTCGAAATCACTCACTTTTTTCTTTCTTCTTCATACATTACATTGACATACACAATTCACACACACCTCAATCATTACACGCATACTCATTTATCATAATAACCTGAATTCATTACATATTGGAATCCCATGCATAATTGTTCCACTCATCCCAACACATATATACCTAAAAATCTATGTAACCACTACCACATTTAGTTCTCGAGATATTTCTGAAAATGTTACCCCTAACTTTGGGGGCTGTTTTTATCCTTATAATATGGATCGATGGCCAATAAGAAGAAGTACTTACGTGTGAAGTATCTTTCTGAGAACTTTAGAATTGTGATTTCGACGTGCGTCCCTCTGGTGGTAAGAATTAGAACTGCGAATGAGGAAACTGCGTTGTGCGTCTATAATGAACGAATTCATCGGTTAGTTTTGTTTCCTCTTTTAGTTTGATCCTAAAATTAGCAAATTAGTCAGACTGACTGACTGGTTTTAGTGTTTTTGTTTGTGAAATTAATGGGGACATATGGTTGCTTGTAATAGAATTAATTGTTGATTTTTATTAGGATACAAGTATAATTATATGTATCAAGGTAGCATATTTTGGTATACCATACAGATTGATACTTTTAGTGTTAAGATTTGATTCGTTCAGCTGCTCATCTTCATGAAAACACTCGAGTTAATGAGTTTGTGACTAAATTTGTCATTTACGTGTGTATAGCTGTGCTCTGTACTTTAATTACTATGCTTGGAGCAGCTGGTAGGACTATTTACTAGACTTGACGTCTGTGTATAGGACTAACAACAAGATTTGACGTTGATGGACCACGTGGAATAATTAATTTCGTAATCTTTACAATATATAATTATCGCATACAGGATGCGGGTATACAGAGTGTTTGCATTATTAACCCGTTAAGTTTGCTTAGTATTAGTTTATGAAACCATGGAGAAAAAGTTGTCTCACTGATTTATGAACAGCCTCTCTGATACAGTAAATTTATTGTCTTATATTTTAACATAAATTTGTAACGTGTTAACATTGACACAAAGGGTTTATAATATTATATTGGTGAAAAATATAAATAAAAATATTTTTCATGAAAAAGATGTGCACTCTCGTAAATGAAAATTTATTAAAATTAGTAATATGAACATTATTTATTAGCATACATTATATAAAATTAGAAAGCTATATATAAAATATATTGCAATTTCAGAATTTGTCAATTTTTCTTGCACTCTCATTATGCAATAAAATTTAAAACATTAATACTGTTCTTGTCATACGTTGTAAGTATTGTAACTATTTTACGAGATAGATAAATTTAACTTTTATATTCATACAAACTGCTTCCATTATTAACGTATATATTTAAAACATTTATTTAACTTAATTTGTAACACAATTGTAAACGTGTTTACCCTAGATGCATAATACAGATGTGATATTTGGAAAAGAAAAGTACAAGGAAAAACGTGTTTCAAAGTAGCTAAGTAACAGCAGTAATGTACTTAAATTTGCACATTTGCAAGGACAAGTGCTTCCAAGAGTGATCACCAAGCTGTAATAGCGGGATTTTAGAGAGGACAGTAAATACCATGAAACTTAATGCAGCAGGAAGTAGGTAGAGTGAAATAATCTGTACTGCGTTTTCATAACGACATAGCACGTCATAGCACGAAATATTTCAAATGGTCACTATATTTATGATCAATTTACAACAATCATTTCATCAAATATTTAATATACATAAATAATTAATATTGAATATAATAATAATCAAATCTTCAATTATAAGAAATAATTAAAAGTTATATAGTAACAAAATTATGATAAAAATTCTTTTCTACTTTCTATTTATCACAATGATTCTACACGAGTAAACCTTTATTGTGAACCTAATTCAGGTGGAATTTTTCAACGTTTGCTGAATCACTTATATAAATTATAAGAAATAATTTAAAGTTATATAATAACAAAATTATTATAAAAATAGTTCCATTCTGTTTTCTTTTTATCGCAATGATTCTACACGAATAAACTTTTATTGTGAACCAAATGCAGATGGGACTTCTCAACGTCTGCTGAATCAATTATATCAATTATAAGAAATAATTAAAGGTTATATAATAACAAAATTATGATAAAAATAATTCCATTCTGTTTTCTTTTCATCACAATGATTCTACACGAGTAAATTTTTATTGTGAATCAAATTCATGTGAAATTTTTCAACGTCTGCTGAATGATAGAGGGCGGATGAGTATGCTTTCACGTTAGGCGTGCAGAACGGTAATAACTCGTCGCCCACGCACGGAAGTGGCCGCGAAACTTGCTTCACACACTTATGTACTCTTTAATAGGGAGGATCCGATGAAACTGATAGCGTTAAAGCGGTTGAATGAACGGGAGACAGGTTAAACCCTGAGAATGTGTGTGTGGACAGGACGTATATCAGGAATTTATCAGAATTCTTCCGACAATAAAATTTTATATCCTTGTGTCGTTTTCAATATAACGTCACGTAAAGGAAGGAATAAATAATCTGATTTTTACCGGGGAACGATCTCATTTCAAATTTATTTTTTAGTTGGAAAGTGAAATATTTTTCATTTTCAATTTTAATTTATGATACATAGTATATAGTAATATAATTGTAGTAATACAAATTGTATGGTAATTTGAATTTTAGTTATTGTATATAGAAATCAAAATACCTCGTTGATGAAAAATTTTATCATACATCTATATTAAATTTTATTGATAATGTTTAATAATTAATATTAAATTTAGTATATAAAATTGTTGATTTAATATGTATGATGAAATTTTATAATTTCGTAAAAGATTTATAACGAGGATTTTAAATTTAATATATGAAGTTATTAATTTTGTAATTATATAAAAAGAATATCTTATAAAATATCTGAATGCGATAATAAGTATATAAGTAGATATCGTATATTATAACAGGACTATTATTAGTCGAATATCTATTCTCCAAATGTTTTGCTACTTAAATGATTTATTATTATTTGAACAATATTTTTCCTTTAATTATTTCACAATTATTTCGTAATTGTTTATTATTTCATATTTCATACTTCACTGCTTTATAATTACTTCACTTAAATAAACTATTTTAACAAAATCTCAGATTATCTTAATATCAAAAAAGAAAAACTTTTTGTAAATTACACTTGTATATAATCTATACTTATAGATTAATACTTATGTAATAATAATATAAGTATTATATTATTATCATATAATAATATGTCAAATATATAAATATATAGAACTGATATGAAAAGTTTGTATAGTAAGCATCAATATTAAAATAAACAGTGTAAATTTGTCCGAAAGTTTCATATGAATTTAAAGTTATATTTGAATTTCGCGCGTCTTGCCAATCAAACTTCTTTATAACAAGTGTACAAAATTTTTCGATATAGTTCAATAATGTTCGAAAATAATTCTTTATTTCAATTCTTCCTAGTTTTACCTTGACAGAAAAATAGTATATGTATACAGCAATTTAACCATTTTTATGGTTCTCAGCACATTGTTGCGGATAGTCACCCAAGCATTTTTATGGTTCCAGACGCGTGTCTATATATGAATAAACCATAGACATAACAGTTTATTCTGAACTTTGATCTAAATTTGCACGAAGCAATTTATTTTACCTTTATATTGAATTTCTCAACATTAGAATCACCAAGCGTGTCAAAATAACTGATTTCAGAATTATTTAAACCATAATTGCTCGAAATATACAGTTCTGGCAAAATTAATTTATTACATTAAGCACATATATTTATTTATTTCGGTCCTGCCAAATTTATTAATCATTATTAACTATTTATTAATTCCAGTATTTATCCTTTCACAGATAATCCCAAATATATATTACGTATATACTAAAAATATCCAAAATCATTTCAATATATTAATTATTTATCAGTTATTAATAAATAACATTCTCAGAAACAAATTTTCCAAAATTTTCCCAATTTATTTTCTCCAAACTTAAAGTACGCAGAATAAAATTTTGTTATTCCCTTTCATTACATTTAAACGCACAAAAATATTTAATTAATAATCTGAATGTAAACAAACGAAATTGACATGTCAATCAATGATAGCTAAACGAAAGCTCAATTTTACATACCTCAATCTTACTCGCGAGAAATAAAAATTCTCTGTAAATCATTCTCAGAGTCACATCCATCAAACTGCAAGAAATTGAAAAGGATTCTATCGTGCACATCAACGTATTTCCTAAATATGCGATAAATCCAGAAGAATTATTGCTATCCGAGAAATCAAGGAACAGTTTCTTGCTCGTATAATCCAAATGCCTAAATACCGTATTACGAGCTCGTTACCGCGAAACTAATGCCAAACGTAAGTTGTTTCGAAGAAACTGAAAAATGTCAGTGACGAACAAAGCGTGACGTTCACACATCGAAGCCCGAGGTTCACGAACAGTGTTAAATGTTAATTAGAAGCGACGAATTGGACGAAAGTTTATCGCAGTGACGGAGCGATAAATTCGCGGGGCCCGGTGCATCGATTGTCAAGCGCAACTGGGACACGGAGAGGGGCCCTGGGACCTGGGCCCGATCCAAGAAAGCCATCGGAACAGATATTCCTCTTCAACTTTCTATCACGCTTCACGAAATACTTGTATCCTGTTCGTTCGAGTATTCTCATGATGTTAATAACACGCTTGCGATAATGTTTATGCGCTACTAAATCATAGCCTGTCTCGTTCATCAATCCCTCGCAGCGTCCTCAGCGATTTTAATGATGTAATTCTTGGGAATTATGGCGCATAGTTGGAGTTTCCATTAGGAGAGAAACGATTGGATGTATGCCGGGCAGAAAATATGAAAAGCATCTGGTTAACCGGGTATGCATGGTCGCAAGAAAACCGCGAAAACAAAGGAAGGGCGCCAAATTATCGAAGAAGCTTCTCTAGAAACGTTGCTGTAAACCGCGAACGCATATAAGGGCCTGAAACATATTCATGCCTCTACTTATCTTGCCCGCTCAATGGACCTACTGCTGCTCGTTACGTCAATTACCACATCTTACAATCGTAGGGGGCCCAATGTGGTTTTCTAAGGCAGCCTCGTTCGATTCCGATCCATCCTCCAAAAGGATATTTTACATCGCGATACGGGGTACCGGAGGTTATATAAGAAATAATTAAAAGTTATATAGTAACAAAATTATGATAAAAATTCTTTTCTACTTTCTATTTATCACAATGATTCTACACGAGTAAACCTTTATTGTGAACCTAATTCAGGTGGAATTTTTCAACGTTTGCTGAATCACTTATATAAATTATAAGAAATAATTTAAAGTTATATAATAACAAAATTATTATAAAAATAGTTCCATTCTGTTTTCTTTTTATCGCAATGATTCTACACGAATAAACTTTTATTGTGAACCAAATGCAGATGGGACTTCTCAACGTCTGCTGAATCAATTATATCAATTATAAGAAATAATTAAAGGTTATATAATAACAAAATTATGATAAAAATAATTCCATTCTGTTTTCTTTTCATCACAATGATTCTACACGAGTAAATTTTTATTGTGAATCAAATTCATGTGAAATTTTTCAACGTCTGCTGAATGATAGAGGGCGGATGAGTATGCTTTCACGTTAGGCGTGCAGAACGGTAATAACTCGTCGCCCACGCACGGAAGTGGCCGCGAAACTTGCTTCACACACTTATGTACTCTTTAATAGGGAGGATCCGATGAAACTGATAGCGTTAAAGCGGTTGAATGAACGGGAGACAGGTTAAACCCTGAGAATGTGTGTGTGGACAGGACGTATATCAGGAATTTATCAGAATTCTTCCGACAATAAAATTTTATATCCTTGTGTCGTTTTCAATATAACGTCACGTAAAGGAAGGAATAAATAATCTGATTTTTACCGGGGAACGATCTCATTTCAAATTTATTTTTTAGTTGGAAAGTGAAATATTTTTCATTTTCAATTTTAATTTATGATACATAGTATATAGTAATATAATTGTAGTAATACAAATTGTATGGTAATTTGAATTTTAGTTATTGTATATAGAAATCAAAATACCTCGTTGATGAAAAATTTTATCATACATCTATATTAAATTTTATTGATAATGTTTAATAATTAATATTAAATTTAGTATATAAAATTGTTGATTTAATATGTATGATGAAATTTTATAATTTCGTAAAAGATTTATAACGAGGATTTTAAATTTAATATATGAAGTTATTAATTTTGTAATTATATAAAAAGAATATCTTATAAAATATCTGAATGCGATAATAAGTATATAAGTAGATATCGTATATTATAACAGGACTATTATTAGTCGAATATCTATTCTCCAAATGTTTTGCTACTTAAATGATTTATTATTATTTGAACAATATTTTTCCTTTAATTATTTCACAATTATTTCGTAATTGTTTATTATTTCATATTTCATACTTCACTGCTTTATAATTACTTCACTTAAATAAACTATTTTAACAAAATCTCAGATTATCTTAATATCAAAAAAGAAAAACTTTTTGTAAATTACACTTGTATATAATCTATACTTATAGATTAATACTTATGTAATAATAATATAAGTATTATATTATTATCATATAATAATATGTCAAATATATAAATATATAGAACTGATATGAAAAGTTTGTATAGTAAGCATCAATATTAAAATAAACAGTGTAAATTTGTCCGAAAGTTTCATATGAATTTAAAGTTATATTTGAATTTCGCGCGTCTTGCCAATCAAACTTCTTTATAACAAGTGTACAAAATTTTTCGATATAGTTCAATAATGTTCGAAAATAATTCTTTATTTCAATTCTTCCTAGTTTTACCTTGACAGAAAAATAGTATATGTATACAGCAATTTAACCATTTTTATGGTTCTCAGCACATTGTTGCGGATAGTCACCCAAGCATTTTTATGGTTCCAGACGCGTGTCTATATATGAATAAACCATAGACATAACAGTTTATTCTGAACTTTGATCTAAATTTGCACGAAGCAATTTATTTTACCTTTATATTGAATTTCTCAACATTAGAATCACCAAGCGTGTCAAAATAACTGATTTCAGAATTATTTAAACCATAATTGCTCGAAATATACAGTTCTGGCAAAATTAATTTATTACATTAAGCACATATATTTATTTATTTCGGTCCTGCCAAATTTATTAATCATTATTAACTATTTATTAATTCCAGTATTTATCCTTTCACAGATAATCCCAAATATATATTACGTATATACTAAAAATATCCAAAATCATTTCAATATATTAATTATTTATCAGTTATTAATAAATAACATTCTCAGAAACAAATTTTCCAAAATTTTCCCAATTTATTTTCTCCAAACTTAAAGTACGCAGAATAAAATTTTGTTATTCCCTTTCATTACATTTAAACGCACAAAAATATTTAATTAATAATCTGAATGTAAACAAACGAAATTGACATGTCAATCAATGATAGCTAAACGAAAGCTCAATTTTACATACCTCAATCTTACTCGCGAGAAATAAAAATTCTCTGTAAATCATTCTCAGAGTCACATCCATCAAACTGCAAGAAATTGAAAAGGATTCTATCGTGCACATCAACGTATTTCCTAAATATGCGATAAATCCAGAAGAATTATTGCTATCCGAGAAATCAAGGAACAGTTTCTTGCTCGTATAATCCAAATGCCTAAATACCGTATTACGAGCTCGTTACCGCGAAACTAATGCCAAACGTAAGTTGTTTCGAAGAAACTGAAAAATGTCAGTGACGAACAAAGCGTGACGTTCACACATCGAAGCCCGAGGTTCACGAACAGTGTTAAATGTTAATTAGAAGCGACGAATTGGACGAAAGTTTATCGCAGTGACGGAGCGATAAATTCGCGGGGCCCGGTGCATCGATTGTCAAGCGCAACTGGGACACGGAGAGGGGCCCTGGGACCTGGGCCCGATCCAAGAAAGCCATCGGAACAGATATTCCTCTTCAACTTTCTATCACGCTTCACGAAATACTTGTATCCTGTTCGTTCGAGTATTCTCATGATGTTAATAACACGCTTGCGATAATGTTTATGCGCTACTAAATCATAGCCTGTCTCGTTCATCAATCCCTCGCAGCGTCCTCAGCGATTTTAATGATGTAATTCTTGGGAATTATGGCGCATAGTTGGAGTTTCCATTAGGAGAGAAACGATTGGATGTATGCCGGGCAGAAAATATGAAAAGCATCTGGTTAACCGGGTATGCATGGTCGCAAGAAAACCGCGAAAACAAAGGAAGGGCGCCAAATTATCGAAGAAGCTTCTCTAGAAACGTTGCTGTAAACCGCGAACGCATATAAGGGCCTGAAACATATTCATGCCTCTACTTATCTTGCCCGCTCAATGGACCTACTGCTGCTCGTTACGTCAATTACCACATCTTACAATCGTAGGGGGCCCAATGTGGTTTTCTAAGGCAGCCTCGTTCGATTCCGATCCATCCTCCAAAAGGATATTTTACATCGCGATACGGGGTACCGGAGGTTCTAGTCTAATAATTATGGGGAAATTAATGACGTTTCTTTTGTGTCTGCATGGTGTGGTAATTTTGAGGGTAAGAATTTTTATGGGTTAAATGTATATTGAACGTTTAAGGTTAAACGTTGAACGTGAAATCTAAATAATGAATATTAAATAGTAAATATTGAGCAGGAAATATTAAATATGGTATTTCTAAATATTAAATACTAAATACTGAATATTGAAAATTAAATATTTAATAATTACAGTTTTAAATTAATAACTATGTACAATACTAAATATTGCATACTAAATATTCAATATCAAGTACTAAATACCAAATATTAAATATTAGGTACTAAATGTCGAATACTATGTACCAAATATATATAAAATATAATATAAAATTTTCCATCGCGATACGGGGTACCGGAAGTTTTGGTCCAATAATTATGGGCAAATTAATGACGTTTCTTTTGTGTCTGCATGGTCTAGGAATTTTGTAGAAATCTTGAGGGTAGGAATTTTTAAGGGTTAAATGTATATAAAATGTTTAAGGTTAAATGTTGAACGTAAAATCTAAATAACGAATATTAAATAATAAATAATAAATATTGAACAGTAAATATTAAATATTATAAATTGAGCAGTAAATATTGAATAGTAAATGTCAATTATGATATTACTAAATACTAAATACTAAATACTAAATGCTGAAAATTAAATATTAAACATTACATTTTTAAATTAATAAATATAGAATACTATGTACAATACTAAATATTGCATACTAAATATTCAATATCAATTACTAAGTACCAAATATTAAATACTTGTTACTAAATATCTAATACAAAGTACCAAATATATATAAAATATAATATATATATTAATATATAATATACGTGCTGAATAGTTTATATTTAATTAAATTACATGGCAGTACCATTTTTAGTTTAATCTTGATTACTAAACTGAAAAACGTGAAACATTTTCAATACCAAAACCTTTCATACCATCATACCATACCATACCATTTCTCACCTTTTTCAGACAATTTATACAAATTGATTAATTTCTAATTTGATTATAAAAATTGATTAATTCCTAATTTTACAATACTATAGTATTTCTGTTATGTATGGTAAGTTCTATTATATTTGGCAAAATAAAATGTGTCATTTTATTTTATTAAAAATGCACAAATTTCCAAAGACTTACCAAACGAATACAACCACCATACTCTGAAAAATCTTCGAGTCTTCTCAACCACCAAGTACCAAACGATTTCAGATCATTGATCCGCCATTAATAACCATTTTGATTCACAGAGTCATAAATTATCGACGGATTCCTGTCGCAACGGAACCATAAGCTAGGCAAGAAACCGTATTCTTACCCAATCGTTCGAACACGTTACCCCCTTACCCAACGAAATCATCTAGTAAGCGTATTAATCCTGAACCGACGATTACCCACTGGCGTAACAACTTGATAGCGCCCTGACAGTATTTAAATCCCACCACGAGACTGTTTACCCTCCGCGGTAAACGATTACAAAACGACAGAAGACGCGAAAGAAAAGCGACAGAGTTGCAAAGTGTCGGGCCGTTATCGATAGCCCAACGAGGTGGAGCCATCGCGGTACACGCGTTGACGAGAACGCGCACGCGTCCAAGTGAGAAACGCCTAGGGTACCCATGCAAGCGGGCCAAGATCACGTGGTGCCGATAACATTGTTTCCCTTCGTCCGGCACTTTTATTCGCGTGGAGAACACAGCCTTATTACATACCGTGCATCCACGCCGCATTAGCATAGACCCCACATAGACTAAGCGCCTAGTTCCCTATTGATCCTGCTCCTTATGAAATTCCCCGCGAGATAGAGGATGCTAGTTCGGCGTTATAGCTCGTTAACTATTCCTGGCCCGCGTGCCTTACCCTCTGCAGCCGGGAATCCCTGTGCGTCCAGGCCTGGCGCGAAAACACTTAGGGCTTTTCGAACCGCGACCATCGTTGCCCGAGGAGGAATAATTCGTGGGCGAAGCCGCAATTACAATAGGCAGTTGGTCGTTCTTCTTCCTTCGAGATTCCGTTCGGTTCTGGCTTTTTCTTTTACGCTGCTTAGATCGCAATACACGTTTCGAGATAACGCGTTCCATCGCGTCCTCTCGCGTGCAATTTAATTACCGTTCTCTGCACTGAATTTATCTTGCAATCGCGGCCGCCCTCTGGTGGCCGTCTGCAGAGTTTCGAGTTAGTTCCAGCGTCTTGAAGTTGGCAGATATTGGAGGTTATGGCGCTCGAGTCGTTACAGATGGCGCAGTCACGGGGCTCGGCCCAATGATCTACTCGCGCAAAGTTGTTTACGTGATGAATTGAGGTTAGGTGTGTTGCCAGATATTCGTGGTTCTTGGACAGTGGTGTGTAAGTAGTTGGAGACGTTTGTTTCGCGTGCAATTGGGACACTAGGAATTTTCACTCGTGAGCTATACGTTTTGAAAAATTTTCTGCTCTGTGGAACTAAATACTAATTTATTATTTGATGCTTTTACTTAATTGTTTGTCATTAATATCGTATGGTAGTCTTATCATGTGATATCTTGGAATGTATATAATTGGTTGTTTGAGAAACTTACGCATGTTAGCAATTAGAAAATAGTCTAAGGAATCTAAGTCAAAAATTTTAAAGATAGAATTTTTTTAGTTATCTCGTGGTGCATTCATTTATAATGCAATAAAATAGAATTATTATTGGTAAAATAGTAACGTATCGAAGTATTATACGGTGTTGGAGCTTTGTCGTAATTGATGTCTTTAGTTTATAATATATTTCAAGTGAGAAACATTAAAAATTTTTAGTGTTTATGATTTATATGATTTAAACCACTTTATTGGTACATCAAAAATCATATTCATGTGGTCAAAAATGCCAAAGCTTTTGAGAAACTAATATTTAATATTTTACTTCTATATTATTTTTGGCATATATGATTTTCAAAAATAAAAGAAATTATGAAATATAATATAATAATGTAATAATATATAATGTAGAAAGTTTTTACATATTCATAATGTACAATGTCTGTAGATTAAGTGGAGATAACTTGAGTGGAGATAACTCGTAATTGACAGCCAACGTGTTAAATTTTATTTTATTTTATTATTACTTCACTTTTATGTTTTATTAATGTGCCATTACATAGATCCAAAATAGTATATTTATAACAGTTCTTTAATCTGATCAGACTCTAATGATTAGTCGTGATTTTATCGTGTCATAGGCAAATAGAATTCTGAACACAGGAGACTCATTACTGTTCTGCCACATGACACAGTATCGTCATGTGGAAAAATCTCAAATCACTTATGTTATGTTACTGGTCGACTTTACTGGGTTAATAGCTAGGTAAACACGTTCCTTTACGAGTTATTATACAAAAATGAATCTTTAATGGTTCTCTATACGATAATGCTCATTTCTGGTTTATTCTGGTCTTTCAAAGACAGAGATTAATTCTTGAAAACTTTTGTGTCAAAAAGAAATGATTGAAAACATAGTGTTAAATCTTAGTAAATAGTCATTATTCTCTAAAGCTATTTCATCATCAATAAAATATTGCCAAGTAAACCTCCTTCTTGACATATTCATAATAACTAATGGAATCAGCGTTGCCTCTCAATTTTTACCAAGGATATAGCAAATTTTAACTGAATAGTTAATCATCTAGGGTATCAGGTGTCGCTGATATCTTGACTTTTAGTTCTCAAATTTCTCCCAACTCTAAATCTTTCTTAGATAGAAAACAACTGATGGAAAAATTTGATGACATCTCCAAAAGAGAATTTCGTGGATTATATCTAAAACTAGAAAAGACACTCCAACAAATCAGCAAAATCTCAAGAAAGAAACTGAGAGACTACTATTCTATATACTTAGCTTCTTTTCTTTAATATTAAACGAGTTGAACAGCTAGACTTCACGAAACCAGGTACTTAGGTTTGGTTTTGTACAACTTCTGGTCCTTCCCAAGTTTCTGTCAGACCTACAGAATCCCTGTAGATAGGAAACAGACTTCATATCATGTTCAGAACTGAGATCACTGCAAGAAGATAGACGATGACATCACTAAAAGAAAATCTCGCGAGTTATTTCAGAAACCAGAAGGAGTATTGGACCAAGTAAGATCCAGGAAGAAGTTATTCTGGAAGTAACAAAGACACCACTGGTCTACGTATCTAACTTCTTTCTTTAATATTCAACGAACTGGATATTTTAGCCTCAATAGGTTAAGCATTTAGATTTGGTCCTGCACAGTTCCAATTCTTCCCAAGTTTCTGTTGAAAGTAAAATCTCTGTAGACAGGAAACAAACCTCATATCATGTTCGAAACTAGGGACACTGCAAGAAGACAGTAAATGACACCATCAGAAGCAAATCTCGCGAATTATTTCATAAATCAGAAGAAACACTAGACCAAGTGGGTAAGATCTAGCAAGAAATTATTCTGAAAGGAACAAAGACAAAGACACCACAACTCAGTATTAAAAAAGCTGGGTACTTTGGCTTCACTGGACCAAGTACTTGGATTTGGTCCTGTACAATTTTTGATTTTCCAAAGTTTCTGCCAGAACTAGAATTTCTGTAGATAGGAAACAGACTTCATATCACGTTCAAAACTAGGAACACTGTAAGAAGAAAGTAAATGACACCACCAAAGGAAAATCTCGCGAATTGTTTCAGAAACCAGAAGAAACACTAGACCAAGTGAGTAAGACCCAGAAAGAAATTATTCTGAGGAAAACAAAGACACTATTAGTCTACGTACCCAATTTTTCTTCAATACTAAACGAACTGGATACTTTGGCTTCACTAGACCAAGTACTTGGATTTGGTCCTGTACAGTTCCAATTTTTCTCAAGTTTCTGTTGAAAGCAAAATATCTGTAGACAGGAAACAGACTTCATATCACGTTCAAAACTAGGGACACTGTGAAAAGAAAATAAATGACACCACCAAAAGAAAATCTCGCGAATTGTTTCAGAAACCAGAAGAAACACTAGACCAAGTGAGTAAGACCCAGAAAGAAATTATTCTGAGGAAAACAAAGACGTCACTGGCCTACGTACCCAATTTTTCTTCAATATTAAACGAGCTGGATACTTTCCCAACAGACCTCCTGTGTACTTGTTTGCTAATCGATACGATCGCTCTTGAATTTTACGGTCATCCTGTATTTCCAGCTCGGGGATACGCCTTTCACCGGTTGGACACGATCGTTCAGACGTGTCTTTCGTTACTTTTTCCTTTTCCTCGTTTTTCAGCTCGAACTGAATGAGTTTGCCACGAAATGCTACCGACGGTATTAATAATTTCGAAATAATTATAATCTGGGCTACCTCGAAACGACTCATGAGCTAGCTTTTGTAGTTTCGTCCGGGTTAAACCATCTCGGGCAATCATTAGGGGCATTGTTCATAAGTATCGCGATTATATTATAATGTCCAGCGTATATTCAGCCAACTGCTGCTAATTATGTACGCTTTTAATCGAGGCTCCTTGCACCACCTATGTATTACAGGCCATGGTACCGCGCTAACTTCACGTCCGTGTCAAAGATATTTCTGCTTTATTATCGTTAATTTAACATGTAATTAACTGTACCTCGTGTGGTGCCATTATAAACGAGGTAATTTGGGGGCCCGAATAAAGCACGGTATCGAGTAATTTAGGACACGTTTAATGCGCCATATTGCTACTAAAATATCGTTCGATGCCAAAGATTTATCGAGATACGTTATTTTTGTTTCAGGCAAGGACAACGATTGAATGGCTTTGCTGCTTGCTGTGCTTCTCTTTATGCGTTCGTAACGTTCTTTCGAAAGCTGGTAAGTAATGTCCCTCTTGTTACTCTCTTTCCCCCTGGCACTCGGATATTTATCGTATGATCAATTTGGATTTCGTTACTTTCATACGTTTTCATTATTTTAAATTAACTTTACGCTGTTAATTTCTTTTCTCGATATTCGAATCTTTTATCAAGTTCGTGGAGTTGCAAGTAAACTATGCAGTTGCTTTTTTCAAACGGCAATCGTGGGTTAAGCCTGTGTATATTTCATTAGTTTGTCATTTAAATTGCTTAATATTGGATTTTCTTTTTGGATTGGATTTAATTTACTGATAAGGGTAATAGTTATTTTGATAGATATTTTTAACTACATGTCTGTGTATTTAGTTCCAAATTTATTTTCAACTTTTAGTTTCAAAATTCCAAAGACACTAATGTGGATCAAAAATTTATTGCTTCGATTTGGTCCTTTTATTAGAATTTTTCTATTATTTTTATTAAAATTTGGTCTCTGCTTTGCTTTGTTAATTTTAGTATAGTAATATTAGGTTTCAATTTGAACTCAACGTTATAAATATTTGACAAGTAGTGTTTTAAATTTTTAGTCGTATAATTCTGAGGATATTGTTGATTTTGATGAGAAATTGTAAATTTTTATAAGTTTAGTAATTTTTATTAGCATAATAATATTAGGTTTTAATTTAAACTCAAGATTATAAATATTTGACAAGTAGTGTTCTAAATTCTTAGTGGTATAATATTCTGAGGATATTGTTGATTTTGATGAGATTAATTGTTAATTAAATTGATTAATTGCGTTTCAATATTTCCTTTATGAACCACGACACGGGTATAATTATTATATATTTATTTTAGAATTTTATGTTTATATAAAGCTCAATGTTACTCTTCTAGTAAATAACTTGTACGATTTTCGCTCCATTGAACACCCTAATATAAGCGCATCTTCAAAAACCTACTTTGATCAGTTTTGCGTTAGTAACGCTTATTTTACGTTAGAATGATTTATTTATTGAATTTCTACTCTATTTAATTGTTAAATCGTTATATTTTATACTAGATTTGCGAACTGTTATTAGACTATATTTTCCAATAGATTTTCACTCTTTATTTTTCCTCTGTGCTCTCGATATTAATTATTTTTACAGATCCCTTTGAATCTACTCTTTTAGATACTTCGATATTTTCTAATTCCTTTTTAATCTCTTTCTCATCGATTCCTTTTTATAGTGATTATAGAATTTTCTGTTATTTTTAGTTGAAATATTTTAGTATGATATTTTATATATCCCGTTTCACGGTAGAGACTCTGGATTCAGTAGTTTTAGAACGGAAAAATGTCACTACGAAAACTTCCCTTTTTATTCTGAAATTTAATCTTGAATGCTCCTTTTAAGAAGCGTTTCTATGAAAGGACTTGTTTCCACGTAAAACTTCGCGTTTTATTTCCTCTCCGTTCCTTCTCCGAGTCAACATTTTCAAACGTTCGTACAAAAGTCAAAGATCTTGGAAAGATTAAAGTAGTGGTTCATAATACGATGTTTTATAATAATAATTAGGATTTTATGCCTGATATTCTCTTTTTAATATCAATTTCAAAAATCATTAGTATCCTTAATATTACACATATTAACATTAATAATAATATACATATTGATACGTTGAATATTAAATTTAAAAAATATCAATCGTTTAGTATATTATTATTAATATGCATATTAATACCATTACTATAATAATAAATTTCAAAGTACGAATATTTTAATATATTAATATAAATCGATATACATACTAATATTCCTTCTTTCATATTAATTTATGTGCTCATTTTGATTCGAGAAAAGTTTTTAAGACGCTACTTTCCATATTATATAATTTAATAATTTATGTAATTTCTTCAATCTTATCTAGTTCTTTTCACTTTCCAATTGATTGAAATTACATTCACTTTGTACATTTTTATACAAACGTTTTAGAATATTTAAATGAATTTTCTATTAAATTTGTTAGAAACCAAAATTGTTGAAATCAAAAAGAGAGGAAAAGAAAATTGCATTATTTAATCACGACGAAAAAAATGCATAGCATTGTTTAACTATACTTTATTACTACTTTACTTGTTTTTACTTACTAGTTTTTATTTTATAAAATAAAATAAATTAAATCAGGGTTCTCACATTATAGATTACCGGTTCTAAAACTGGTTTTAAAACACACACAAAAGGAAAATGTAACCGTCTAAAAATTCTTCTTTCACATCAATAAATCCTTCGATTAAATATTAATTTGTTTATTTGTTAACGCCATTCATATACCATCTAATATAGGTTGTCCAAAAATTCACGCGAGATTTGAATTTAGCGCCATTTGTGCGATCCAGTGTTGCCAGCAAGAAAAGAGATAACGTCACAGTCGACAGTTCAGGGTTATTCAAAATGGAGCGCCACAACTTCATTGTTGAGCAATATTTACAATTTTTAATTAAAAACTTGCATCTCTATCAGAATTATTTCTTGCGTGAATTTTGGCACACCCAATACTTACTATTTCAAATTTTTCGCCAAGCCTCACGCTGAAATGAACTCACGACATCTCGTGAGCGCCCTCTAGCGTAATTATACCGTACTAATGGAACGTGCGTTTGATCCACGAGAGCCGACACAGGAACAAAGGAGAAAAAGCGTTCCTCGAAGGCAAATGCTAGAAGGGCCAGCGCGTTTCTCTCGTACATAAATCTATCTTAGCTGATTGCCAATTACGTCAAGTGGATGTTTACCCGCGGTTTATCGTCGTGTGCATTCGCGAATACCAGGGATTGACGGCACGCGCAAAGATATCGCCTCTTACGTACGTTCTGTTCGATCCAACACGGTGACAGATTGTATAACAAGCTTGTCCGCTCTTCAACGCCATCTAGCGGACTAACTTAACCCTTTAACCCTTACTTACCAGTTAGAGTTCCACTCGTTTTGCGTGTTTTTGTTGCAAGAGGATGCAATGTAGCCAACATGTCGGATGTAAGGATGTAAGGATGTACGGCAACTATTAATTTGCGAGCGTCGGTTTAGTGTAGCCCTAAGTTCGCGTGCAGTGTGCTGGTACGAGACGAATGAAATGACAGGGCGCTTGGAGGTTAGGAATTTTACGAAGCGTGCGAATACATCGATGATCAATGTTGTAGCACTGGAATGATAGTGTTGGTTGCAATAAAGAAGAAAAGTGATAGTGAATGGAGTTTTAAATTTGAGATTTTTATCTATTGACTCTATTAAATTTCATTAACTGTTGAGGATTTTATAGTTATTTATGATTGTATCGTAGAATGGCGAAAACTGGTTTTGAGACACCGAAAATTGACAAAACAACGAGAACAGAATAACACAAACATAAAACTCATAAAACTAATTTTACTTAGGAAAAGAACACCGAGATAACGCAAAGAAAACACACAAAGACGCACTCTAATTTAACTCTCTTTCCAACACCGAGAGTTTCATGCTCATACTGGTCACAATTGATTTCTAAGGACTCTGTTTTGGTCCTCAAGGACCCTGCTTTTATGCTTTTCTTAACCTACGCTTCACCTCCCAGTAGGGACCACGCAACTTAGTTTTGCTACTCAAAATAACTTTTCCATTTGCTTCTAGAAAATATTGATCGGTTTATAACTTGTTTCTATTGGCAATGGCCGATTCGCGATTTCTTTGGAAATGGTATCCTACATTATTGAATTATTGGGTGCTTCAAATTTTATGGTGAAGTATAAGGATATATTTTTTAGTTCATATATATTATTATAGGTTAGGTTAGGTTGACATGTTTGTAATACGTGTTATGATTGTTATAAATAAATTTGTAGTGTGATATACATATATAACAAGCACGATTAATTGTTATTAATTATTGGATATAATTATTAAATACAATTGACGATATTTGTGGTATATGTTAGGTTATGAATTGTATTTGCATACGTGTTATGTTATTAATTGTATTTTTAATACGTATTAATATGTCATTAATAAGTAACGATATTTACTATAATTATATTATAATTATTAAATACAATTGACTATATTTGTGGTATATGTTAGGTTATGAATTGTATTTGCATACGTGTTATGTTATTAATTATATTTTTAATACGTATTAATGTGTCATTAATAAGTAACTATATTTACTATAATTATACTATGATTATTAAATACAATTGACTATATTTGTGGTATATGTTAGGTTATGAATTGTATTTGCATAGGTGTTATGTTATTAATTATATTTTTAATACGTATTAATGTATCATTAATAAGTAACTATATTTACTATAATTATACTATGATTATTAAATACAATTGACAATATTTGTGGTATATATTAGGTTATGAATTGTATTTGCATATGTGTTACGTTATTAATTATATTTTTAATGCGTATTAATATGTCATTAACAAGTGACTGTATATTTACTGTTAGGTTAGGGATCAAACCAATCATTTGCGAATTTTTTTCCTCGTCGAATCTTTCAAAATCGCAGTTTATTTTCTGCTTCAGTAAAAATCTACTCGCTTGCCGTGAAGGTATTATAAATACGAGATTAAAAATCCTGAATGTTTCCACGAGATATTCTATTACCTACACGTGGATCAAAACAACAATCGCAAAAAAGCACATAATCACGCGGCCTCTTTTACGGCGTTTGCACAATTTACCGATTGGCCTAGTAATTGCGGTAGTTGCTCTATAATCAATCTCAATATAAACCCAGTAGTTTCACTAGCAACACGTAGAAGGTTGGCATTTAGACGAACAAAGATAACAGATAAGCAAGAAATGTGATAGTCTGGGGTGGTCGGCCATTTTAGTCCGCGCTCATGCCGCAATGGCGCCACTGTTCCTTACTGTTCTCTCCATTCAAGAGGTTAGGTTACCTTTAAAGCATCGAAAAACTCATTTGAAAAACAGGTGTTGTTATTCAGAAATAAATGTCTCAAAAATGTAAAACATTTTAAATACAGTAAATTACTGACCTAATTTCTTAAATCTCGTTTTCCAATTGACACTAATTAAATAAACACACATGACACGTCGTATTTTTAGCCAGTTTAGAAACCTAATTAAATTAGGTATTTATCTATTGCTTTAAAGCCGGGGGAAATTTTTGAAACACCAATATTTACGATGAAAATTGTTAGATAATCAGCGGTAATAAGACGATCTTCGCTCTTACAGTACGTAATGTATTCTTATCACTTGCACGTTCATAGACAGAGTAAATCGATCATCCGAAAATCGCATGAACGACGGCCCTTGCTTCCCCTACCATAATCATTCTTATTATACTGAGTAAGGATCGATGGCGACGTTGCCATAAATCGCAGGTTCTCAACAAAAATAATAAAATTATTCAAAATTATTTATTTTAAATAATTTTATTAACCTATACCCTACGTTGCAATTATTAAATACTATTAATATATAAATACCATTTTAAATATTAAAAATCATTATAATAAATTCAAGTATTCAAATTAAATACTAAGTACTAAATACGGTTCCACTATAACACGATAAGAAAATTGCAAAAACCTTTGTACAGCACTGTACTTCTACATGAGCAGGGACGACGAAGAAATTTATTAAATTAAAGTTGCATTAAATTAAAATAATATTTTTGTTCTTTTTCTGTTTTGTGTTGTACATACATTTATATTTTTAATAAAAGTTAAGTTGTTCATTTAGACTTTAAAAAAAAAATAATTTGTTTTTAGTAAATTTTCGGAACGTAATCTCACTTTTTGTATTGCGTCTGGGTCTCATACAACACGGTTTCACATAACACGGCATTTTCTAGGAACCTATCTACCGTGTTATAGGAGGGCTACCTGTACTATTTACTATGAAATTTAAATACTAAATACCATACTATTTTAATACTATTTTATTACACTCTATAGCTGAGCTAGTAAGTAAAACAAAGTTGCACATATCGTGACATTGAGCCGCAAAAATATTAATACACGTTCCAATTGGCTAAAATTGTAAAATCTGTGGAAACACGTTTTTGACGTAAATCGTGTTGAGGGAAGACTACGAATTCCTGACAGTAATTGGAGAAAGGGAGAGAGGGTAATCTGGCCTGGTGCCGACAACTGTTGCGGCTGGGCGCATAACTCTCTCTAAATGGTCAAGCTGGATATCGTGGGAATCGAGGTTGAAAACGTATCAGGGACGGCAAACGTTTAGTCCCTTTCCGCCACGAATTCGCTACCGTGGAAACCATTTCATTGGCCCCGGCTTCCGGATTCGTGCGGCTCGTGAGCCCGGCATCGAAACTCGCAACACAAATAACGATCTAACACCGTTTTGCTGAGAGCCGCACAGAGGGACACCCGATCGCGTTTAATGTCCCCGTTGCAATTACCATGGCCGCAACGCGATTACCAGAAATTACCGTCCAGCTAACTCACAGTCGCTGATACGAGTCTCATTGATTCGCGTCATATCGATAGGTTAGGTACGCGACACGCGAGCCATCTATCGCGCAACTTCGATTACTAGCGTTACCTTGCGCGAATACCGTACGCGTGTATTCAATGATCTTAACAGTTCTATGATTAAATCGCGTGCCACGAGCGTGTGTGCACGTGGTCGTACGTCGTGGTGCAATTTCGATCGAACGACTGGTTTCCAGTGGCTCAAACGTGCTTTTAGAGGCAGGGTGGTCGGTTTTAGTTCTCTGTAATTTCACTGCAAGATTGGAAGAAATGGATGGAGGTGTGTTTCACGTTCGATTCTGGATCTCGTGTTTCAGTTGTTATTGGACTGCGGATGTTCGTGCCAATGACTATGTATTTTTTTGTTTTTTTTTGGGGAAGCTTGAAGAGATGATGGCGTGCTTAGGTGGGTAGGCAGAGACTTGTTTGTTTGTAGAAAACGTTAAAATTGTGGTGTTTCTCGTAATACGCGTTTTGATATTTTGTGAATATTATTCGAGGTGATTTTTTTACGTAAATAAGGAGAACAAATTCTATTGAGTTGTTATAGCCATTGCAATTCAATAGAATTTGACTGAAACATTCAATTATATTGACATTTTCGACTAATATCGTGGTGAGCTAATTTTTTTACATAAATAAGAAGAATATTTTTTGGTATATTTTGTTGCTTTCATTTTGGTGAATTTTTAACAATAAAGTGAATATTGATGTTATATTTACTGTTTGTAGTGCATTTTATTTGCAGACGATAATAGTTACGCATACTATTTTATTTCTTTTTAATTTTATGAAGCAGTGGCTGATAGAAGATGTTTTATACAGATACTATAATTTTATTGTTCTAATAATTGGTTACTGAAGTATAGTAATATTTAGTTCATACTTTTCACTGGGTACTCTTTATTATTATGGATATTATTATATTATGAATATAAATCCACAATGTGAGTACACAATGTGCTTGCTATGAGACATGTCTTGATACGTATTTTGAGAATTTTGGAAATTTTCGTGGTGTACATTTTACATATATTTTATAAAGGTAGAGATGTATAATACTGATGACAACGAAAGGTATTAGATTTCAATGAAAAATTATTATTTATTATTAACTCTCTGCACTCGAGAGGTGAGCTTCAGTCGCCATTTCATAAAATTTGGGAGATCAATATTAATTAATATATCAAATTTAATGTAATGTAACAGTGTGCAAAGTATCGAAATCAAATAATTCTACAATTTTATTATTATACAATTCTTTATTTACTGCTGAAAAAAGTATTATCAGTTTTTTAGTAGAGAATCTTTGATTTTCTACTCCTTTTTAAGCCAAAAAATCCTCGAGTGCAAAGGGTTAATTATTAATTATTATATTAAATTATATATTACAAATTTTTAATCGACTTATGTATTTAATATCGTTGAAAATTTTTGAAAATATATAAAATATAAACTAAAAATATAGTAAAAAATATGAACTCGTAAATATAAGAATGAAAAATGGGAAGTTATAAAAATAGAACGAGGTCTATGTTTCCATTTGTTCCTTGCATATATTTACGTACTTTGATTTACTACGGCTGCACAAACATTAGCAATTGATTTATTTCACTTTTCTAATTTAAGTTTGCCATTTGAAAAGGGGTGTGAAATACATGGATAAGAGAACGTGCGGAAATATTTTCACACAGAATTCATTGTTAAGCTGCATATGAATTATAGGGAAAGGTCATAGCAATAAGGTTTTTACTACATTGCGATACGTGTTATTTAGTGTTATAGTTACACTTAACATTTTGATAAATGAAAGTATTTCAAATATCAAAACCATTACGATATTTCACGAAGACCAGCGAGACTGAGTGTATACCGGTTTCATAATTCAAGGATTATATATGTATACACATTTGTATTTCTGCTAACATTATTTCTAAATTTATTTTCTTTTTTTCATTCTCATATCTATCTCTCCTTCAGTAATCATCGTGATAAAAGTGATTTTATTAAATAATCCAAATTTATCTTCTATATATCATTTTTTATACTTGAAATAATTTTAAACACATCCAGCTATATCAAATTTTCATATGTAATAAATTATTATTAATAATTGTCGTATATATAATCATTTCTTAAATAATTATTAATGATATAATATTTCCATAATGAAAGAAAGGAAATAATTAAAGATAGTGTAAATAATAATAATAGCAGAGAAAGTAAGATAATATTTAGGGTAGCAGCTTCACCTATTTATTTATAAAATAATCCAAATTTATTTTCTATATATCATTTTTTATACTTGAAATAATTTTAAACACATCCACCTATATTAAATGTTCATATGTAATAAATTATTATTAATAATTGTCGTATATATAATCATTTCTTAAATAATTATTAATGATATAATATTTCCATAATGAAAGAAAGGAAATAATTTAAGATAGTGTAAATAATAATAATAGCAGAGAAAATAAGATAATATTTAGAGTAACAGCCTCACCTATTTATTTATAAAATGCATGCAACAAGATAAAAATATTCCCTGTATTAAATGTAACTAAACATAACATACCATAGATGAATAAGTACATTCATTATAAAAATTCTCATATAATGAAATCTACGATTAGTCATAGATTTAGATTTAACCCTTTCTTGACGCCAAAACTGGGCATCAATATGCCATCCGTGAGAACAGTATGTTATATTTTCGGAGCTCTTCTACGCTTGTATATAATTATTATAATTATGCTTAACAAAAAGGACTCATGACATTTTTAAAATATAATATTTAAATAATATATTCTACGTTATGTCTTGGGACGCCATTTATGGACGCCATCTTTAGACGCCATCTATAATCGGCGCTAATCACGAAATGGTTGAAGTCTAAAATAACCCAACATTCGGTGGCATTATCTTTTAACCCTTTGCACTCGGTGATTATTTTCGTTACAGAGAAATAGCAATTCAAAGACTTTCTGCTATAACATCGAGGATATTTTTAAAACGGTAAATAAGGAATCGGGTGTAAATTAAAACTTAAAGTTATTTTATTTCGACATTCCATGCAATCTTAGGTTATTTTAGATTTGATATGTTAACCTTCTATGGGCCTGTGTAACTTTCAAGTTACATACTAATGTATGGGTATTTTATTAAATATTACATTCAATGTTATCGTCTTGATCGATTATCGACTGCACTTCGCGATTTTTCTTTCGATATATTTATAATTATTTTTCCAATACCACCCGTTGTTCCATTTTCAAAAATTTAATTCTTTTCCATTTGCCGGTTATTTGATTGTGATAGGTTAGGTCTCCTGTCGCCCCCTATGATCTTTTTCCCACAAGATGGCGTATACGTCTTATACAATGTCTGCACACAAGTGCAAACGTTGTTACTTCAAAGTTACTTCAAAATATGTATACTTTATAATAAAATTGTCGAATCTGTTGAATTTATTGGTTGATATTTGTTAATTTTATGTGACATGCAATTCTTATAGTCAAGAAAAATATATATTCGGTTCATAGAGGGCTAATATATAAAATTTGGTAGTCGAGTGATATTATTTGAAATAACACGAGAATTGTTATCGAGTGATTAGGGTATCGGGGATTTTTTGTTGTTCTAGAAACATAACAGGTATTCGTTATGGCTTTACATGTATGTATATACGTATATTTTCTCAAGAGACTCTTTAATAAATCACATATATTTAATATTTGTTGATTTTATGTTACATACAATTTTTATAGTCGAGAAAAATATATATTCGGTCCATAGAGGGTTAATTAACATGGGTCTTCGGAATTTGATTAAACGGTGACTTAAACTCACCTCTCGAGTGCAAGGGGTTAAAAATTAATGAAAAATATAGCAATTGCAACTTAAAATAATTCCTAATTTTTATAACTATAATTATTTCCTATGTACAACTATATTATAATTATTTTCTAAATACCCAAAGATCCACCATCATTCGTGCTTTAAAAATTCCTACTCTGTACGAAATTTCATCAAAGAATGACGACACAATGTCGTCAAAGACATCGACAAATATCAAACCCATACTCCCAGTCTCTGCAACCCTACCCAATCTCCTTATTTAATTCAACAGCAGAGGTGAAGCCTAACGCGCTCAGCGGTTGACTCTCAAAGCTAGCAAACTGCAGTTCGTCCATTCTAATGCTCAACGACCCGCCACGATCGAGCAGACAGGGCCGTCTTGCACGGAAGTCGATGACCAGACAGGCTCGAATAAACTCTGCTCAGGTGTTGTTCGCTTTTCAGAAAGCCGTTCGAACCGTGAAACCGAGCCAGTTCCTTTGAATCTTAGCGTCCGCGCTAGCCAGTATATCCTCTGATCAGCCCTGCGCTTGTTTCTGACTTCGTCCAACGCTTCCTGCATTTCCCCTATCCATCCGGGCGAAATTATTGCGATCGAGTGTACGTTTTATCCGTCTTAAGAAGCCATCTGTACGCCAGTCTCTTGCGCGTACTTTGTACCCAACTGCTCGTTCATCGAGCTCTGCAGTTCTTGCAGCTCACGCGGATCCTGAGGCTAGGCTGAGGCCTAGCGATTGTTGAGGCTTTGCTTCAATTTTCTGGAGATCTATGGTTTCTCAAATGTACGGCTGTTGCACGATATATGTGTGCACGATAATAGAGAAATTGGCTTTTTAAATTGGTATTATAGGTGCGATTGGATGAAATCTTTCTCAGATTTAGGTGTAAGGGATTGGAGAATTTGTTTATTCAGTGATAGTTGGTAGGACAGTTCCTTTTTGTTAATGGTGTTTTTTGGGACAATTTTCTGAAGACTGGTGACTTTTAGCGTGTGAGTGTTGTAGGCTACGTGTGATAATAGTGAAATTATTTTTTTTTAAATTAATATTATGGATGTGTTCAGATGTTACCTTTCTCAGAGTTAGGTGTAAGGAATTGGAGAACCTTTTTGATCAATGGTAATTGGTAGGACAGTTCATTTTGGTTAATGGTGTTTTTGGGACAATTTTCTGAACACTGGTGATTTTTAATGTGTGATTGTTGTAAGCTACGTGTAATAATAGTGCAATTTCTTTTTCTAATTAATATTATGGGTGTGTTTAGATAAAATCTTTCTCAAAGTTAGGTGTAAGAAATTGGAGATCTTTATATAATAATTATTATGTTTATAACTATCAGTGATAGTTGGTAGGATAATCTGTTTTGATTAATGGTGTGTTTTTGGGACAATTTTCTCAGAACTGGTGATTTTTAATATGTGTGATTGTTGTAGAGTCCATATAATGATAATAAAATTGTTTTTCTTTTAAATTAATATTATTGGTGTGTTTAGATAAAATATTTCTCAGATTTAGGTATAAGGAATTGGAGAATTTGTTTATTCAGTGATATTTAGTAGGACAGTTCCTTTTGGTTAATGGTACTTTTTGGAACAATTTTCTGAAGACTGGTGATTTTTTATATGTGTGATTGTTATAGAGTACGTATAATAATAGTGAAATTATTTTTCTTTTGAATTAATATTACTCTACAAACTAGGTGTGTTTAGATAAAATCTTGCTCAGAGTTAGGTGTAAGGGATTGGAGAACCTTTATATTCGATGATATTTAGTATTACAGTTTGGGCTTATGGTATGTTTCTGGAGACAATTTTCTAGAGACTGATGATTTTTTGCATGTGTGATTCTTCTATAATACGTGTGATAAAATTGAGATTTTTTAAATTAAAAGTATTAAAGGTGTGTTTACATGAAATCTTTTTGAAAGTTTTTTTTGGATAATGTTCTATTATCATCTTTATTCAAACATATTTTTATAATATTTTCCAGCTAGTACATTATTTTACACCAACCTTAATAATATATTCTTGTCATGCACAGTCATTGTCTATTAATTTACTAATATGGCTTCACATTGCGATTGCAAAGCATCAAATATCGTTAAAAATTTCATTCTGCGTTTCAGATTTATTTTTTCCACGTTGAATCATCCCTTCTCTGGTTGTACTGCCTCGTAGAACCTCCAATTTAATTGAAATTTTACTCGTGCACTAGAGTTTCTTCTTTTCATTCCGAACATCAATTATTGTAGACACAACAATTAAACCTGTACTACTTCTTCATGTTAAACGCATTGTACACAGATAGATTAGTAACCCAGTCATAACTAGAGTCCATATTGGCCAATGAAATTCTTAAGACGTTCATGGTACATGGTCGATTCATATTTGGAATGTGAGGACGTAGATGTGTATACGATTATACAGATGTAACTCATTAAACGTAACACAATGTTATTAGTGTGAAGTACAACTGATATTTATTTAATAAATATTAAATTACTAACTAATATTGCAGGATGGCAAGACTGGTCTTGAGACACCGAAAATTCGCGAAAGAACAAGAACGCGATAACACAAACTCAAAACTCGTAAACTGATTTAACTTAGGGAA
>NW_016912272.1:115614-122768 GCF_001483705.2 Eufriesea mexicana
CCAACAACAAGCGACTCACGCTTGTGCTGGTCACAACCGATTTCTAAGGACTCTGTTTTGGGTGTCAAGGACCACGCTTTATGCTTTCCTTAACCTACGCTTCACCTCCCCGTAGAGGAGTCACGCAACTTAATTTTGTTATATAGAATAACTTTTCGATTTGCTTCTAGAAGATATCGATCGGTTTGCAATTTGTTTTTGTTGGCAATAGCCGATTCGCGATTTCTTTTGGTATCCTACAATATTAATATTAAATTGCTTACTAACTAAAACTATTAAATTAAAAACTAATATTTACTGTAACCTTACTCCACTCAAGTTTCACAATTACATAGACTCCCTGTTCCTCTTCCTTTACAACAGGAACAATGTCGCCATCTATGCAGCCCCAACGTCTCATAAAAGAATCTCCATCTCAATGTACCTAGTGGCAGTGTTAGTTAACAACATCGTGTACCACTGCAATTAAAACCACTTCACACACTTGTTACCTCCCATAGTTAGAAACATGTGCACCTAACTGTACAACCCAACTTCCATCTACAGACTACAGGGATTATAAGTGTCTAGCAATTAAAAGCAAACGCTCTTGTACAAAACCCTACACGGTGAAGTCGTAAAAATCTTCGAAATCCGGAATTAAGTAAGTAAAAATATTTTTGCGTGACTGTGTATCGCACAAACCCACACGCTAGCAGCCTCAGCGCAGCCACCTCCGCTTCAGCCAGCAGCGATGCCAGGCTTCGGTGTGCACGGCATATAAAATCGATACACAGTCGTAAAAGTAAAGCCACGCAGTGGAGGAAATCCGCTGGATAAATCACTGGAGATTATAAACCGCCGGCCAGGGGTATTTTTTCCGGTTGCCGATGCTCGTTGGGAACAAAGGTCGCGGAGTAGCTGGTAGCGGCGTGCCTTGCTTTGGTCGAAACTCCTTCGTAAATTCGGCCTCCACCCTTAACGACGCGTTGTGTGCCAAGCAGTCCAGGCAACGCGTTTATCCATGGTTCCATTTACGGTTCATAAGCCACACGGCACGGCTGCTGGCAGCCAGACCGGCTGAGAGAGATATGGGTCGCGATGGGCACGTCTGCTCCTTCAGTATGCACTTTCTAATGCAACAGCTTTCCAAGAAATGGTCAGGCTTCGACGATAGCTCACCTTTCTTCCATGGAAAGAATTCATCGCGGATGTAACGTATCGGAGAACGCAGGTACTACGTTGCTCCAGGGAATACTTGCCTTGCTTGGGGTGCCAGAGTAGGGAAACTGGATGAATTTGAAGGAGGTTTGGTCGTTGGGTGATCTGAAAGATTCGTCTGAAAGATGATGCAGAGTACAGAGGAATAGGATTTTGGTATTTGGGAGGTTCAGGTGATCCATGACATAAATTTTGAATAGTTTTGCTGGGTTTAACGGATTTTGATTTTAAATGCTTTGAGGTGTCTTGTATCTTTTTTTTTGATGTGTATGTTTTAACTTGATATGTTTTATTGTATTGTAATTGCTGTCTATGTAGAATGTAGGTAAGGAAAAAGAAATTTAGTGGTATTCGAGTGGTATTAATTGACTTTTATTGGAATTCTTCAATTAATTTGATATTTCTTAAGTTGTTTATTTATATACTCTACATTTTATTCTATTCTTGTGATAAATATTTCGATTATTTGTTAATAGACGTACTAGTTTCATTGAGATGAAGAATTACATTAATTTTAGAAATTTGTACTGTTATAGTATCTTGCTATTAATTACCTAATGGTAATTATGTTTGTTATATTATTTTAACGATATTTGTTAATAGATGTATTAGTTTCACTGAGATGAAGAATTACATTAATTTTAGAAATTTGTACTGCCAATAGTATCTTGTTATTAATTATCTAATGATAATTATGTTTGTTATATTATTTTAACGATATTTGTTAATAGATGTATTAGTTTCACTGAGATGAAGAATTACATTAATTTTAGAAATTTGTACTGCCAATAGTATCTTGTTATTAATTATCTAATGATAATTATGTTTGTTATATTATTTTAACGATATTTTACCACAGAAAAATATCTGGTTACTATTAATTACTAAGAAATCGTATAATTATGTGAGTTACAAATATTAATTAATTAGTTGAAACATTGCCTGCTTTTATTGCCTGCTATTATATTTAAAAAATGTTATTTAAATTCTTAGGATATCTTGTATTAATTTAAAAAGCAGGCTATTTTCATCTATTCGATAAATAATATTAGAAATATAAGTATGAGCATTTTCAAATTAATGAATGATGACCAATAAAAACAAATATATTGCTAAGTAATGTATCAAAAGATTCGTCTTACTACGTACGAGATCCCAGCTACATGTGCTCCTAGAAGCTATAATTCCTTTTCAAAACACAATTGCCCTTTCCTGACACGAGTACAATCCCTATACTCGGTGTTACAACCGTTAAATCATGAAAGTAGCATGGCGATGGAGTGAAATTCCATAGGGCAAACCAACAGACTTTACGTCGACACGCGGCGAGACGCCATAATTTTCCCGAAAACGGCATATCTATCGTCGCGTGGCAAGAAAGATAGGCGAAAGTCGCACAAGGGGTTAAGTATTCCCTCGATCGACCGATACACCGTTTCCTACATTCGACCAACGTCGTTCACTAGCAACCTTACAACTCTTATACCGTTCGTTATCGAGTACGATAGAGAAACAGAGAAAGAGGGAGAGAAAGATATCTATACGTGTGTGTAAAAGTTCTATGAAACTCATACACCAGTTAGCACACGTCGATTCTTTATAGAAAGAATATAAAAAGAATATAGAATAATATTTTTTTCTTTAGAATTTCATTTTGGTGAAAATCGAATTTTAAAATTCGCGCCATTTATATTTAGGTTAGGATATGGTTCGTCGAGTATCCTATAACGCTTATCGTGTATGAAAATTATGTATATATAGCCTTTACAAACTGTTTTATTCAAAGAAAAGAACAGAATATTATTTTGGTATATATAAATTACAAAATACAGTTGAGGAAATATATATCTATGGTTGTAAGAGATTAATTTTTCTTATTAGCATTCAATAAAACTGCATAATTTTTTTAAAGATATAAAAATTGTTTTTTTTTTTCATTTTGTTCTGATAAATATATAAGTTATATATTTTGCAACCTAATTAACGAGTAAATTACAATTTTTTTTTAATTGTGACAATCACCATAGATATATCAACGTATAGAGTGTCTCAAACAATTAGAAAAAACTTTCTTTTAAGACAGTTAGATACAGGTAGAAATATCATTTGGTAAAATTACATGGCATCAAATACTATACAATTTGAACATAATTTCATGCATTTCTATTCTATGCATCAGTATACCTAAAAAATAAAATTGCTTCCTTTTTAATATAGAATTTATAATCTATAATTTTAATTACATCGTTTGATGTAGTCTTTAATTTCTACAAGAAAATTCCAATGTACTTACATCTTTAATTTGATAGTTTAGAAATTATTAGAGTTAAAGCTATTAAATTATTTCTCTTTTTGTCTTTATAAATGTACATTATACGTATAGATACACGCACACATATATGGTAAAGATAAATAGATAGATGGACAGAGAGAGACATACAGAAAGAGAGAGGAAGGTGATGGAAGGAGGGAAAGGGAAAAAAAAAAAAAAAGAGAGAGGGAGACAGACAGACAGACAAATAGACAGACAGAAACAAAGGTACACACATTATATACATTTGCACACATAGAGTAAAGATAGATAGGTGGACTGACAGAGAGAAACACACAGAGATATATATTCAAAGGAAAAAAGAAAGAGAGAGAGAGAGAGAGAGAGAGAGAGAGAGAGAGAGAGAGAGAGAGAGAGAGAGATAAATGGAGAAATTTGCACGTTTTCATCGATAGTCTCCATTTAAAGATTGTCCATTAAGGATAGAGCCCGGATACAGCATCGGCTGAAAGTAGGTAAAGCGTACGGAAGAGAAGGCAAATGTCATCCAGTGTCTTACCGAGAATATAAGTTTCATGGTGTAGGAGCGGCGCATCTTCGTTTCGCAGCAGCCATTAGCGTACAATGTTAACCTTTCGGCGAAGAGATCGCAGCCAGGAGGCACGTGCTTGTTCGTTCACGACGTGCCTTTTGTGTTCCTCGAGTTTCAAAGACTCGGTATGACCCTCCCGTGTCAGGTGAAAATACGTCCTAACGCGCAAGGTTGCTCGTCCTGCACCGCGTGCGCGCTCATGCGGATTATTAAAGAAGCTCCGTAGAATGCAATAAAGGGATATCCGATCACCGTTGACAGAGCCTAGTTCCGGACATGGCACGAGGCTAGAGGAGTGGGGATAACATCTAACGGTTTCCTATTGGTCCACGTCGTTTGGAAGCATTCGGTTACTTGGTTGCACCGATGCAAAGTAGTACGTATGCTCGCACGACACAAGTGATTTAGAGGTTATGTACCAGCAGTCGATAAACTTCGCGCGCGAAATTCGAATACTTGCGAGCATAATGACTAATAAAAGAACAATTACCGTGTTTTTTCTTTTGTTTTTGTTTCATTTGATATTTTATTGTTATGTTGTGTAACTGTATTATTGTATACGTATGAAATACGTGTGATTGTACACTGATTGTTACACCAGAATACTATAAAGTAATCAGTTAGAATTTCTTTTATATTAGACAATTAAAATTCTAGTTACAGAAAACTAGGTAATATAAATAGATTGGATTTATTGAATAACAGATTACGATTGAAAGTTTCATAATTATTTCATTATACTAATATTAACATCAAATTGTTATTGTATTCTAATTTATGTGAATTAACAAAATTATAGTTGAATGCATGTCACATCCAGTGATACTATTTGTTTCTCAAAACATTCTGTATTTTCTGTTTCTAAACTATAATTTACATTATGCTTACTATATATAATACTATATTATTTATTAAATATATATAGTTAAATAAATTAATTAGCACTAATTGTTGTATTACTCCTCTAGAGTAAATATTGATTGTTTTTGTAATTTTTAATATATTATATGTACATTTGACTCATACTAAAATAGAACTATGTTACGATACTTAAAATATTTATCTTAGAACAACAAATTGTTAAAAAAAATTGGTTATTTTCATTCATAAACTTTTCACTTGATTTCTTATTATTATTAGCTAGCGTGTTGCAACATGTGTTTACATTATATGTATATTTTTAAATCGAGCGTTAGTGAATTCTCGGTTTTTTTTAATGAAACTACCAAAGCTGCAGAAAGATCAGAAGCCTTTCCTAAGAGGGTTAGTGCTTGCACATGGAAGGCTTGGATGGTATTACTTGCAAATTGTCTAGGGTTGAAGATTGCTGACACGAAATAGACATGTTTGGAGATGTCTAACTCGTATGATGGGACGTTACCATTTCCTTTTCAAGCTGTTCAATTGCACGAATAAAGTACCGCAACACAATTTTTAAACATTGATTAAAAACTTTTGATATTAATATTTTCTAATGTCTCTGAGATTTTTAATATTTTCATATTTTTAAAATTAGATATAATTATGCATAGATTTTTAATTTTGTATTTGTACGAAAACAATTTTTCTTGTTTGAAATTATATAGATATTCGATTATTTAATTTACTCAATAAAACTAACAAACTATAGCATTATTACATAGTATTAATATTAACAATTATAAAAATAATTATAACGTAATGGATGTGTAATTGTTTTAAATTCCTTCGATACCAAATTCTTTTATATTTTAGCATATAAATAATTTAAGGCCTTAGTCTACTTAATAAGAATATCAAAACATAGTATTACTTTCAAAACTAATGCAATGAATTTTGAATTTTATATTTTTCTTCCTAATAAACTGTTAATTATTGTGGTTCTTTGTGGTATAAAAAGGGACAGCTTGTGATTTGTGGAACAGAATTTACTATCACAGAATACTTTCAGAAAATGACATGTACATTAACACTCGAGGTACACACATACTGATGGTCAAACACAAAGCAACACGCTTAATATACAAATAAAAGGACATTACTCGATATATAATACAAACTAAATGTAAGGATGCTAATTATCGCAGGGGTTACTATATTATCGACATAAACTATACAAATTAATTAATTTATCTATTAAATAAGGTACCTTATCATATAAGATAACTTCACTATGAGTTCACTATAAGGTTACCAAAGCATTGTATTACTCCTTAATACCGATATTTGGTTTGCTTAATTTACCTGTAAACTAATAAAGCTTCGAGAACATGATACCATTCCCCGATGTAAGCACTAAAACTGACAAAACCGGTTGTAATATAGGGAAATTTTAATTTTCTCAAATTCTTCGAACGTGAAACTTTCGCAAGCTTATATCGCTATTCAGTTACCGCCATCCTTGCATCCCGATTAATTTGCCTGATCGTTAAGTCACGGTAAAAATAGAATAATGGTGAGCTGGCAAAGCGCTTCAACAGCTGGCGCTTGTTGTAAGCTGTCGTCCATACGGCTGCGGCCGCGGTAATCCCGTAATCTTTTTCTCCAAAGCGGACGTTTTGTGTCGCTGAGTCACGTTTCCGGTCAGACAGATTTCTTGCACCTGCTCGAGCGACTTGAAGAGGAGGTTCTTAGCGAATTTTAAATCGAAAACCCTTAGACCGGGAATAAGATTATGATAAAAAGTCTGCTTCCCTTCGACCTACACGTACTTTCACCGGAACGTCTCTTTTCACTTTCTGATAAATATTCACGGTTATTATGCAACAAAAAACCGTAATTTCTTAACAATTATCAGTTATTATAATTTTAATACGTATCTCATAAAGTAATTTTGCCTTTACGATGCTATAAAATTATCAAAATTATATTTACTACGAATTGTTATACATATAAATGTATATAATCAACGATTTTCATGTAGGTACATCGTTATAATTTAAACAATTTATTTTTATTGACATAAATACACTTTTGAGAAATTATTGAATTATTAAATTATATATATATAATATAAATTAAATATAACTTTCACCGTAATGTCTTGTGCTACTTTCCAATAAATATTTTCGATTATTAAAAAACACAAAATGATAATTTATTAATAATTAT